>NW_017280520.1:268165-312492 GCF_001594065.2 Cyphomyrmex costatus | reverse complement strand
CTCTCTCTCTCTCTCTCTCTCTCTCTCTCTCTCTCTCTCTCTCTCTCTCTCTCTGTATACATACATACATATGTATATAAATATACACACACACACACACACACTCACACACAAAATTTTTCAATTATAGTTTAGGATATAAAAGATATTTTAATAGATATAATTATTTATTTTATATTATACTCTTTATTGTAACATGCCATAAATTTATTAATATTATGAAGGAATAAAATTCTTGTCAATGGCTTGCATTTTGGCAGATACAAATGAATTACATAAAGCTGACTATATTTTAAAAAATGGTAATTGTATATTTACATCTGTTGAATTTTCAACTAATGTAATAGCCATGCGACATATGTAAATATATACACTTAGAAATAAGTTAAAATATTTTGTAAATGTTGTCATGTTACAATTAAAACACGCTGATTAAAAGTATTAAAAAATATAATATTAACTTGTACGTCACATCACATGCAGTCATTAATTACAGTTATTTAAAATTATGTAACATTTGTACTACAGAATATTTTTATATATTACATACATATGTTTACACGCACACACACATACAAAATATGTATATATATATATATATATATATATACATGTACGTAAAGATAGACACACACATACACACAGCCACACAGATATTCTAATGTTCATTTTATAAATAGACAAAATGGCAAAAAATTCTGAAATTATATTTTATTTATAATAAAATAAAAATATGATAATAAGAATTTTTAAGAATGAGAAAGGAAGAGAAAGAAAACGAAAAAAAAGTGTGAAAGGGGCTATTGTACGTTATTAGCGATCGGATTATATAACATTGTATAACAAAAAAGTAAAATTATATTATTGACATATGCCGAATAAAATATTCCAAAACAACATGTTAATATTATCTACGAATAAAAAATGCATATTCTTTTAATTGATACTTAATTGCTTTTTCACTTTGTAAGAATATATGGGATAGAGCCACCATTTATGTATGTGCAAGATATGGGATATATCAGTGTTTCTCAAACGTTGGCAGGCCAAGATCCGGCGTTCTTAAGAATAGATAAATAATAAGATTATAAGAACCTACGTAATGTGTAAATAACAGAAAATGAAATCGGGAACCGATCACAGCTACACGTATATATTGTTGACTACCTCACCAATTACGCAAAATCTTACTACACAGCACATAATGGAGAAAGATATAAATAATTGTTTTATATCAGTGAATTTGAAGCACATGGATTTCCGTGAATATACTACACAACGCTGAAGCATGCACGTTTAAAGTGTAAATTCATTTTCGTTCGAAAAATAATTGTGTATTTTGTCATACAGTAAGCTAAACTTAATTCTAAACCACGCTGCTGTGATCTCACCTTGAATTTGTTTTCACTCCTGCCTCAAAGTCTGAGACACGCTGATATATAAAGTTTGAAGATCTAAATTTGCTGAAATGAGAATGGTGTAACTCAGTGAAAACTCATTATAAGATGGCCCTATCCTATGTCCCTGCCATTCTGTCTGTTTGCTCTTGATTAATGCATGCAGACACTTGCGTATAAAGTTTGTCTTTCAACTTTATTTGCCTAAATGTTTACGTGAAATCTTGTCGCGAATCCTTTTTTATACATATGCATACGCATATACACCCACACTCACACTACACATATATTCATTATGTGCGCGTTCGCACGCACGTACGCATGCACGTATACGCTTTATTAAGATACATACCGAATTAGAGTGTTACTGAGTCACAATACTTTAACATACTATGCAGATTATCGTATCTGTATCAGTGTTTTCCCAATAATTTACTGCGTTTGTGTGTATGTGTGTGTGCGTTTGCGTGCGTACGTGTCTGTGTGTACATACAAAATATACACATACACGTTATAATAATAATATTATAAAATATAGCAAATGAGTATATGTGCGAATGTCCATCCATACATTTCGGATATAAACTTTTCAGTCAATTTGAAGCTCTGAAATATTTTTATAAATCTAGAATATTTTTGTACATTTTACAATTGTTTATTTACTTTCCTGCAATTTTACATATTTTTACATATTTTAAGTAAAATGTCTATATTTCATATGTTATAAATTTTGTCTTTACCGTAAGATGCATGTTTATTAAACTATTTATATTATCTATTGACATGATGAGTTATATTAAAGTAATAAAAGATTAAAGGCAGTTTAAATTCAAGAAGTGAACAGAATATTTATATAGTTTTATCATACATACTAAATTTTGACATTTTCTAACTGAAAGAATTTGTTAGTTATTATGGAATATTTTGCAAACTTAAGATAGCATTTCTGCTTTAATATAAATGTTGTAATAAAACAATCAGTAACGAATGTGTCTGCAATGCATATGATCATGCTTAGAATCTAATATTGTTTTAAAATGAAAGATATACGGAAAAGTTGAATGAATCATAGTGCACATGATATTTTTTTCTTACTTGCACCTATTCTGTTATAATAGAAGAGAAATTTGAACGAACAGTTATATAAAATTTAAAAATGTTAAATTTGTATAGTCTATCTATAATATATTGTAAAATTTGTGACAGAGATAAAAGAAAGAAAAGGAAAAAAAGAAAATCAAAGATGAACGATAAACACTACTTATGATGTGCCTGTGTAATCGCATACATGAGGTTATGTGATACTAAAGCGCACATATCAATTGATGATTAGAAATCTTGTGAACTGATTTTCTGCCAGTAAATGCAAACCACAGACAGGATGGTAACCAGGACAGTACATGGACAAGAGCAGGTAAACAATCTCACAAGATTTTTTTTTATTATTTACAAAAACCAAAAAATGTTAATAACTTACCCCCCTATTGTTTGAAGTTTAGTGGACTCAAGTTGACGCGCTGCTTCTTCCGTTCTCTTTAATAGCAAAACCTGTGAAATATTAATAAAAAGAAACTTATAGTGTTAAACATTTTTATAGAGATACTTGAAATATTGTGTAGATGTTTTTAAATGTTAAAAAACAATGTAAAAAAAGTATCTGTTTTCAATGTTCAAAAAACATTTTCAACAATTTGTTAAACAATTTATTATATAAGCCATATATTAGGGTGGTCATTTTAACAATTTTTTAAATTTGATCGAGATACCTCCTAAAATGATTCAATATCTCAAAAAAATAACGCCAGAATTTTTTCAGATTTTCTGAACAATATTAATCCGTGCTGCCGCAGCACAATAAACGGAAAAGTACCTTTGTGGACAATATTCGACCGACACTCTAATTCTTAACCAATTAAAAGATTTTTTTTTAATTTGACTTGAAATTAAATAAACTAAAAATCCATTTTGCATAAATTTTGATTATAGTCTAAATAAATAATAAAAAATAACCGATCTAATAAAGTGAGAAAACAAATCATAATTATACAATAACAAATATTGGCTCGGCCATTTTTAATTTGGAATAAAAATTTATGCAGAATGGGCTTACAGTTTATTCAATTTTACACAAGCAAATTAAAAAAAACTTAAAATGGTTAAAAATAGCCGATTTACATTCACAAGTGTTTTTCCGCCTATTGTGTCCCGATGTGACATAGATTAATTTCGTTTAAAAGATATAAAAATATTCTGATGTTATTTTTTAAAGATATTGAATTATACTTTAGGAAATGTTCCGATTAAATTTCAAAATGTTTTTAAATAACGATCACACTAATACATATATACTTATGAATGTTTTTCAATAAATTATTGAAGTTATATACTTCTCTCGTACATAAATGACTGTTAATATCAATATAAAAAAAATTTACCTTTTGCGATAAGTTTCTAAAGTGCATTTCTTGGAGCATGCTACTGTGACGATGTATATTTTCATGACGGGAGATGGCCAGCAGTACTCCTCGTTCAGGCACATATCGGCACACTGCCGCCCCTATCGCCTTTTGAAATTCTTTATGTGCATTGTCCATCTTCGCACTGCAATACAACATACTTGACTTAATTATTTCTTAACAATGTCTAAAGCAAATTTTAAGTTAGATATGTGTCCCATATTTAATTATAAATTTAAAAGTAAATATAGATACTTATAAGCAACAAATTATTATTTACTATTTTTTTTCTTTCATTAGAAATATTTTTACTTACAATTCTCTGAGCTCTTCAGGTACTTCAATTTCGATCTTGTGAAATGTATTTTTGTCAATAGGGGAATTTGGATTTTTGGCTCTCAATCGCTCACTAGCTACAATTTCAGTATATGTGTATTCCCATCCCAAGTATTCAACTACTTGAAAACCTCCTTTACTCATCTAAGAAGAATCATATAAAAGATAAAAAAAATCATTAAAAGATAAAAGTTTAATTTCTATTATAAAAGAAAAAGAGAGAGAGAGAGAGAGAGAGAGAGAGAGAGAGAGAGAGAGAAAGAGAGAGAGAATCTAATGACGCTAATTTGGGCTTTTTAGCAATTGCATTACACAAGCATGTGTGTGTGTATCAAACTTTCATAACTTTTTCACTCAAGTATACATGCAAGGTATTAGTAATTATTACCATCAGTACTGTATCATCTAAACATTTGTCAAAGTATTTCATTGCTTACCTTAATAAGTGCTTTCCACCAACCCCATGCTTCTTGATCGTTAGATCTAGAGAATACTTCAATCTCTTGGTTCTCCTGAAATTCTGTTTTGGAACCATCTTTTGGAGGTAGACGGACTTGAGCAAATGGGAATTTCGATTCGGGTTGCCAGCTAAAATTCACATTGTATGTTTGATTAGATCAAATTGTACAATTATGTATACATTATATATTTTATACATATCTATATACAACAAAATAGTGAAAAAAGAAATTTATTTATCTGAAAGTTTTATTATAGGATGAGAGCAAAATTCTCAGGTAAATATTATCATTATAACAATGAAAAACGAAAAGAAAAATGTATATGTGTATATTCACTTATATGCTATACATGTCTTATTTCCACATCACTTATTTTGTTGTACACTCTGTGTTAAAATTTCTAATGACAAACTTTTCAACATTTTAGTCCATTATTGAAAAGTTTGATATTGTACACCTCTTTTTTTACTATGTATATGTCTGTCTTTCCCGATAACACATTTCGTTAATACATAACACAAAAGAGAACGAAAAAATTATCTAACAATTTCGTAAATGAATAATATAATTGTAAATATAAAATATGTATATTTTATATAATATATACATAATATATATAGAAACACTATACAAGATACAAATTAATATATTACTCAAACACTAAAGATAAAGAAATATGGAATACGTAGATTGATATGAATTTCTAGTATTCTACAATGAGAAGCGAGACGAGAATAAAAAGTTACGGCAAACCATAAAAAGTAAAGATATTTAGCACAGCTTCCACAGAATACAGCAATACGTTGTTGTTGTTGTACAAAACATCGTATCAAGACGTAAAAAAAAAAAAATGCACTTCTTGTCAAACATGGTGTGTCGTGAGAGAAACTTACTCATTCTCAAAAGTTACCAAAACTTCGTCGTCAAAGACATCGGTGACAAAGGCCTGAAAAAAGTTATACACGAGACATGTAGTAAGCCGTCTTTGTAGGAATTAGGAATGTAGCGAGTAGCGCAGGCCAGTCGAACGTAACATCGCGACTCGACGGAATAAAGGGGGAAGGCAGGCAGGCGCGAGGTAGAAGGAGGGTGCAGGGAGGGCAATAGCGAGCGTCTACGGGTTCGCATGTCGCAAATTTGGGATTTGGCAAAATTGACGAGTTGACGATAGCACCGCGGGGGCAAATGTAGAAGGACGCGAGCCAAGGGAAAATCACGCCCTGTCAAACGAGACATGGCGTCGAGGGAAGCCGCGTTACCTCGCGAACATTTGAGGAGCGTGCATTCGCGAAGTACGGGCTCTCGTCCCGCGAGATTACGATCGCGCCGCGGCTCGTGGCTCGGCCTATCTACCGCCCGAGGCTTCCGCCCACTTTTTTGTATACTTTTCACAGAACGAACCTTATAATACGCTCCGTTTTCGCCGCATACTTCGACTGTGAGATCCTCCATCTTGCTTTTGTGTGACGGTTCGGCTCCTTTGCGGCAGGCATGCCGAAGAGCGGGCGCCCGCACGAGTTCGGGGCTGTGTGAATTTTCTGTGCACCAATCGCACGACTCTTTTCCATGACGCCGAGACAGTATTGGGCACGCCGAAATAGTATCGACAGTGGTATCAACTACCGTCCACATCGATGGCCCCTTTTAGTCCTAGTTTACACCGAACACTTGATACGCGTACTAGCTAGTAACTTTCTATTAAATTATTTCAATTTCAGCAATTTATTTAAAAAATGATGTACTAAAATTGGTACAAATATATACGATTTACGCCGAAATTATAACATCGATGTTATGAAAGTGGCCATTCACAGTCACAGTCATTCCATTCTTCAGAGGAATAGCTATGATTGGCCAGTTTCATAACATCGATGTTATAACTTCGGCGTAAAGCGTGCCGTGTAAACGTAGTGTGTGATTGTGTCGTTGATGGAAAGCACCCAAAAGTGACAAGTCAACTTATTTACACCTCATTTGTGATGCAGTTACATATCTGCACTTTGAAGAAATATTTTGTTATGATAAACTTGTTACTTCTATATTACAAAGTTACACGAAGCTTATTAAAAAACCAAGTTACGCAATTTCATTCTTAAAAATGTTATAATTAATAAAATGATATGCTCCTTTATTTACGGTGTAGATACATATTTTTCAACCTTATATATGAAATCTTTTTTTTATTCCTGCACTCTTTGAACTCAACATATGGCGTAACAAGTTGAAGTGAAATAAATGTACGTTTGCTTCACTTCAATTTATTCCACTGTGTGTGCACCAGTTCAGAGAGTGCAGGGGCTCTATTCTTGAAAAGAAACGTATACGTTTCTTTTCAAGACTAGACCCCCAGAAATAAAATATAGATCTTTAAGTACCTTTTCATACTGACGCTTGACGCTCATTTTCAGCGTTAAAACAGATCACTTGACAAAAATTGACGAATAGCAAGTGTCAATTTTAATCACGTGACCTATTTTGACCAGTCATGTCTCTACTAGAGTATAACGTGATGGTGCAGGCGATAAATGTTGGTATTCTTATGATTGTGCCAAATAAAACATTTTATTTAAAATATGTAAAAAAAATGATTAACATTATTTTAATATCCTTTTCCATATATATGTTCCTATATTAATTACATATATCATATAATTATTCTTAAATTTATAACACCTTTATTTTACTTTTTATTACATTTTTTTTTATTTTACTTATTATAAGCCTAATAATTATAAATTAAAGTAACAAGACTTAATAAAGATAAATAAAGGTATAGAAAAAGGATTACGAACCTAATGATTATGTATTTCTATATAAAATTTAATAGTTTATCTAAAGGTTCCAAAGGTACTCGTATTTTTGTGAACTTGATACGTCGTTGAGGTCACGTGCATGAGCATGCGAGAGAAAACGCGGCCCCGCTAGCGTTTTTACAAGAAACTTCTAGATTGCCACACTCCCTTCTCATTCTCGGATTTCGTATGTGTAATAATTATTTCCACTGATCATCAGAGGGGATTTTATATCTTAATCAGGAGTAATATTGACTTTCAAGTTCTCGACTTCAACCACGTCCAACACCAGTTTATCAAGATAAAAGACCTTGAAATTTTGGTGGATCAGGATCCTCTTTATATCGTTAATGTTTATAGACACTCAGGTACAGATACTTCTCAAGAATTATTTCAAGACTTGTTTCAGTCTTTTGTAAATCAATCCAATTTCATCTTTATAGGAGACTTTAACGCCCATCACTCTGCATGGGGCTGCGAGTCCGTTGATCATGTAGGTCGCTCTCTACTGGCAACTATTGATGATCTTGACATTATTATCCTTAACGATTGTACACTTACTATCATACAACCTCCTATAATCATAGACGCGCCGTCATTGATTTATGCATGGTTTTTTCTAACTTTGCCCTAAATTGCACTTTTCATATTTTGCCTGATTCAGGATACAGCGATCACTTACCCATTAAAATTCAAATTGATGGCGCTCTTCACACTTGTTCTAGATTTTATTACAAAATTAAATTAAACAAAGTAGAATCCGATAATCTATAGAATTCTTTGCAGGATGCCCCTTCCTGATTCTTGCATTACTCTTGACCAGCCTATCAAAGCTTATGAAGATTTAGTACAAAATATGCAAAGTATAGAAGTAGCTGCTCCCTCGAAGGCTAAGGCACCTCGTCAAGTTTCTTCGGACAACCAACGTACACAATCTTTCTGGTGGAATGACATCTGTCAAGATGCAGTGTCTGCTAGAGAGCTGATTACTAGGAGGGCACTTAAAAAGTTGCTCACTAGTTGCTTAGCCTACAAGAAACAACGTAGAGTTACCACTAACAATAGGATCCTGCGTAGAAAAAAAAGGCTTGGCTTGAAAAAGTTTTGCAGCAGTTCCGATCATAGTAAGAAAGCCGATGAACTCGCCAGGCAGGAAGACTTTATGGAATTAGAAGTCCCTTGTTCGGACTTGCTCTCAGAGGCTCAGAGCACCACTGTGACTCAATGTAAAACCTATCTGGATGAGGAATGAAGACCTATACTGTGATTGAAAAGCTTTGCCCTCCGTCGCGTCTACATTTTAATTATTCTTCACTTCCAGATTTGATATCATCACACAAAGGCATAGAGAGCAATGAAATCGTTTAGATCGAAAATAATGGAAGTAAAATAAAACTACACAGGAAGATATATATGCCTAAATTTTCGCGTTCAAATCATTACAATCTTAACTATAACCTTCACAGGAAAAATATAGTTACTTCCTGTGGCTTGTCCCTCATCAAGATATTAATCACATTATTTTTCATTGTCCTATCATCTCTTCCAAATCCGATAAACTCATTTCGTTTATTCATAGCATTTCTGATACTCAGAACAATATATTTCCGCTACTCAAGAATCCTAACCAGTGTTGCTAGCGGGGACGCGTTTTCTTACGTCAAATATCAAGTTCACAAGAATACGGGTACCTTATTTAGAACCTCCAGATAAATTACTAAATTTTATAGAAAGATACATAATTATTTAATTTTATAATAAGTAAAAAAAAATGTAATTAAAATGTAATAAAGAAATTACAAATATAAAAAACACGTCCCCGCTAGCAATAATGATCCTAATCCCAAAGCTTATCCGCTTACTTGTTGCATTACTTGCATTCTTCAAGTCAACCTCGTTATTTAAGGATACCTTCCAACAAGCGACACACATGACACCGTGTATCAGTACGTCCTTGTTGTTCGCCAATGTTAAACAAGGATGAGATAATCACTGTGTCGCACCGTGGTCGCTTGTTGGAAGGCACCCTAATATTCCTCATTGGTCTCGCTCGCGCGTGGCCTTTGAGGACTTTGTCGGCGTTTTAAGCCGGCCATAAGTTGTTTTTGTGACTCGCCGGCCGCCGTCTGATCAGGGCCATTTTATCAAAACTAGACAACGCATTAATCAGAAGTTTGGCATAAAAGTTTCTTGATCTTGACGTTGTTCATGAGAAACAGGTGTAGTAATTAAAGCCCGTTCTACAATAAGTCGGTAGCCGTGTTAAGAAATTAACCAATCATGGTCGATTCTTTTCAACTGTGATTGGCCAATTTCTTACGGCACGACATACGACGTATTGTAGAACAGGCTTGAGAAAATTTTCCATTGTGTCATGGAAATCAGATAGAAATATATATGACAATTGACAAATATTTGGAGCATCGTCGCGATAGAGTGTTTCTTCGTTTTTTATTTAAAGCATTAATTCTAGCGTGCGAGAGTGTGTGCACGTACACGCGCGTACGTGTGTGTAAAACGTTCTTTTTATTTAAAGAAAATACAGAAAGTTAAATTTTCCTCCTCAAGAGAATATGGAAGCAGAACCATTAGAAGATGGCGAAATCGTCGATGAGGTTAGATACTGACATATTTTTCTTTAAAATACTATCATAACCTATATAAATATGAACTTACATATTCGATAAACTGGTGTTATTTTCCAAATTATTGATTTGAAATTTATATTATTTTCTGTATTAATATAATTGTTTTTATCATATAGTCTAAATATGCACTTTTTGCGATGTAGAATATATTGCAACAATATAAAATAAGATACAGGAAAACAAAACATACGTGTTGACGAAGTAATCTTTTATTCCTTTGAATGTCTAAACAAATTTGTAATGTTTTACCAAAGATCATTAGATATCTTAAGTTAAACATTGAAAAAATTAATGAAATACAGTATTGCTGTATGATAATCAAATCATGCTTTTTTACTTATGTAGAGAGTTTCCTAGTAAGGGACAATGGCGACATAATGAACGATTTCATTCTTTCCAACTATGACTTATGAATCAACATAATTGTATACAGTTAAAATGTTGTATTTGACTGTATCATCATTCTATATCACTTAATGATATAGAATTTTTATATTTTATTATCATATTATTATATTTTATTTTTCTAAGAATGATATTCTGATAAGAATTGTCAAGATTATTTTTTAATATCTTAACATACATGTATGAGATCTTTTCCTTTATTTCTATAGCTAAAAAGACTAAGCAATGTTACGGCGACAAGTTGATACTGTGTCATACAATATATGATTGTGTATTCGTTACTAGAATAGAAGCTTATGTGTCAAATATATGGCTACTAACTATTTAGAAAAGATACAAAATTTTAGTGCATTGTAAAAATTTAGTAGCGTTTTGAAATAACAATAACTTTACATAATACTCCTTTGTCTGATATTATATTTAATCGTATCTTCTATAGATGGAAAAACATTCCATAATATATCGTACAATGTTAATTTTACATTATCTTCTCTTACATATTATTGTTACATATAAATTTGTTTTGGCATTAACAAATGTATCTTTTAATGATTATTTTATTTCTTTATAGCCTAGCGATGTCTTTGAAACTTATAAAATTTTGCAAAGACCTCACGTAAAGCAGACACCTGTCACAGACATATGTACAAAAATGAGATACAGCGACGAATCTGATCACTCTGCAGATTCTGAAAGTGATTCTGATTCAGATTCCATACAGACTAATATTAAAAAACCTAAACTTAAATTGAAAAAGAACAAACATTTGTGGAAGGATTTGACACCCAAAAATGATAAATACAAAGTATGGTGTACTCAAATGCAGGAAGAATCTTTGACTGAAGATTTAACGTCATGTGGTGTTACTAAGAAGCTGTATCAAGAACGTAGTGTTGAAAGTTACAATTTTACTCTACGATATGCAGAGAATGCTAGAGAACCTTGCAATAATAATAGTTCTGATGAAGAAAAGGACATCGAACGTAGATTAACTAATAAAAGAACAAATTCAGATAGACGTGACTTAAAATTTAGATTGGGAAAAAGGAGAAACTCCATGGATAATCAAAAAGGTTCAGTTAGAATAATAGCAGATTTATCCACAACTGTGGATTCAACAGATGCCGACGTTGCTACTGATATAACTAATAAGCTCAGCGAAAGAAAAGAGCTTCTCATAAGTAAGAAAATATATATTGAAAGACATAGATATTTCGAAATGTCATCACAATTTTAATTGAAAGTCAATTATAATTCTAATGACATCTTACAACAAAATAAATCTGTTAAAAGTTTTCATATTACTTTTTGCGCACCACTAACCGTATTGTGCTTTCATTTAGCAATGATTGATTCTTTTTGTTTTAATTTTAAGAATACGTTTTATTAATATTTATGTTTATTTACATATTTTGTTTTATTTGTTGTAGGACGAGTAGTGGATATAATTGGTAAACAGAAAGCTATTGATTTTTTCCAAAAAACGAAGAAGATAGAAGAAGATGGTGGAATGTTAATAATGAATGGATCTCGCAGAAGAACTGCTGGTGGAGTATACTTTTGGTTGGTGAAAAATGACAAACATATTCCTCAAGAAAAAATAAGGGAGATATTTTATTACGATCAAAAAGAGAGTAGCGAACAAAGAAAGAAGACTGGCGACTTGGGACGACAGAAAAGGGAGCAGGATTTAATGAGAAGTTTCGAGGGTAAATTATAGTATTTATTTTAAATGAAATAACGTATATGTGCGTGTTTATACATATATATAAAAGATGATATAACACAAATTACAATTTGTCTTGAAATATAGATGGATCTGAAAAGGATTTACCAGCTCTATTAACAAGAGCGGAACTCTCGACGAGACAAATCGCAGAAGAAGCGAGATTGCGACGTGGTGAAGGCATGGACAGAATGCCAGTAGATTCTGATCGCACGGTATCAAATCCACCACCCAGTCCTGTAACGGATGATCCAGATCAGTGTTGTTAGACGGCTCCTGTTTTCGCGCATGCGCATTAAATGTAGTATCGTTGCCGTACTTAACTCGAGCAAAATAGGGCGCTCTATAGCCCCGGTATTATTTTTGAAAAATATTCATAAATTTCTAGAAAATTAATTAACAAATGAAATAAAAGTGTAATATTATACGATATATGCAAATATAAATTCTTTAAAAGTATCTTTGTCTAACCATGAATATTTAAATGTGTGAATTCTTTGTTTTTTAATAGCTCCTTTAGTGACAAATTTTCCGGCAGACAACGATAATAAAGAAATAAATAGATATAATTATCACACATGTACGCTAGAATGGAATCAAATCACAAAAACATTATTACAAATATAAACTTGGAAAGAAAAGGGCACTAAGAATTAAGCGCAGATAACTTTACGCAAACGCTGATATATATCAAGCAAAACTTACAGCTTTCAATCAGATGGGGAAATGCGTTTCCAAAGCAGATTACGTAGAAAAATAAAAAAAAATGTTTTGTATTTTTATTTTATGTAAAAAAATTTTAAAAAGAAATTTTTGTTTATATTTGATCGATCCACCCTCGTACAATTGTGTTTACATAAAATAATTATAATTTTCCCTGCGTATGTACATTGTAATAGCGATACAATTAAAACTATATTTTATAATATCTGTAAAACTTATACCTGTTGGTTGCTGCAAATCTTAATCATTTTACAATAAATTGTTTCGAATGTTTCGATAACTCTAATTATGAATGCTTCCAAATTATTTATATTATACATAATAAGGAAAAAAACAAATATCGTATGTGTAATCTCAGACAAAAAATACTGAATATTGTCCTTTACGCAATTTTTACATGCATGCACGCACACATATCCACTTTAAATTTTAAATCAGTGAGTA
This sequence comes from Cyphomyrmex costatus, assembly GCF_001594065.2. Classification (NCBI taxonomy): domain Eukaryota; kingdom Metazoa; phylum Arthropoda; class Insecta; order Hymenoptera; family Formicidae; genus Cyphomyrmex; species Cyphomyrmex costatus. Next base: position 299,104 of record NW_017280520.1, on the reverse strand, counting down.
TCGTGAGCATATAAAATATCAATGCAAATTACATATCGCATATGTGTAACAAAAGTGATACAATTCGAATTTTTTGAATTTTATATTTTGAAGATTGTATTCTAAATATACGACTTTTAATCAGGAAAAATACAAGTTAAATCCAAACATATTTTAAAAAATGTAATATAAGGGAAAAATGACATAAATATGGGTATAATTTTTAAAAGTAACACAATATCACAACAAAATTAATTTACATTATTTCTAGGGAACTTAAAACAGACAATTTATCATTAGCTTTTAGTTAACTTATATTTCATATTGCCATAATAAATAAATTTAAAATACGCAATTTTCTTTCTTCTCTTCTAAACAATTTCTAATTTTTTGTTTATATCATTTTTCTTGCAAGAATACAATTAATTATGGAAACTGGCGCAAGTATTATATATAAGTATATACATGGTGTTCCATTTTAATTTATCCATGTAAATATTTCGAAAAATATGGAAAAATGTTTCAGATAAAAATGATAGATTTCGAGAGAGACGTATTTTAGTCACGCTGTTTTTTTCTGACACTAAAAAGATATAAAGGTCACCTTCACATTTGTAAATAAAAACGATTTTTTTGCATAATAATATGATACCTCTAATTATTTTGCATATAAAAATATTAAGATAGAGATATTTTAAAAAAATTAATAGTATAATATATATTACATTTATTATTGAAATATTAAATATCTCGTAAACTATTAATTTTTTAAATTATTGTACCTTAATACCTATGTATGCAGAATAATTAGAGAAATATTATATAAAAAAATTATAATTCCATTAAAAAAAGTAGAGATAAAATTAGTCCTCAGAATTATTTCGTTTTTATCCGAAACATTTTTCTGTACCTTATGTTTTTTTCGAGATATTTGTTTAGGGTAATTAAAATGGGACTTTTTCTCTCTCTCTCTCTCTATCTATCTGTGTGTGTATTGCGCAATATCCAATTGTAGCGCATTTCATATACGTTACTATAAAATTCTACAATGAAAAATATGGCGTTTAATTACACTATCTAAATGTAGAATGTGTTCATAGAAAAAAAAAACCATAAAGTATTGTAGCCTTTAATTATCTTTGATATTGTCTTCGATGTGTTACACTTACACCTATTATGTTCAAGAAGAATGCAATTTAAAGAAAGCGTTAGGATCTTGCAAAATCCAATTTGATATTTGTAAAAATTAGCAATTCCTATTTAACATTTATTCATATATAATGAAATCTCTTTTACAGATTTCTTTGCGAGTTTGATGTATAACGAGTGAAACAAGTCATTCGGATATTTTTCCATTATGTATATATTTTTTTATACTTTGTTTTCACCAAGGTGCTCTTGTCTTCATATTGTGTCTTTATCGTACATACGATATAAAGAGAACAATTCGATATAAGAACAATTTGTCAATGTGTTCTCATTGACGATTTATCGCTATATTATTTTACTCACAACATAATTTTAATAAATCTCTCTTGTGGGATTTTAGTAACTTTATTTGTTTTAGTAACAGTGAACCAGCACCGTCGAGTCATGATAAGAATAGAAATTAAAACACAGAAAAATCTTTTTAAATGTTTTTGGCAGAGAAAATATTCAAAAATATAAATGTACAAAATTTTTTTACCTGATGCGATAAAACTTTCAGTGGAATTTACATTACAGTATCTCCATTAGAGCATATTACGTTTGAAATTGACAAATATCAGTGATTATTAAACTTAATATTTAAGCAGGATTTCAAGAAAAAAAAATCTGTGTCATTAATATACATTATCACTTAAAATTATTTACACACACGCGCGCGAGCGCACACACACGCACGAAGGTAAAATAATACTTGTACGTGGCGTAAAAATACTATTAAAAAAAAGTTTGTATACACACGTCTGGTATTGAGCCAAGCCCATAGCAAAACTTGCGATAGGCGAACGAAGATAAAAGCGTTCACACGCGTGAAAATATACTCGTATGTACATTTTTGTTTTTAATTGATAAAATTGCTGCGTAGATTTAGACGACATTACGTTACACAAGTGCAGATGCCGGTAGGGAGCTGTGCTTTGGTTTTGTCTTGTTTAAAAAAACCTTTATACACCCATTAAAATCGGCGCTCACGAGAACGTGGCCTCCGCAGCCTTTAGTGCGTTGCTCAACGACAGGATCAACGGGAACCACATCTATGTTGGAGCTATCCATGCCTTTCGGCTCGTCCTTGTTCTCCCATTGTTCTCTAGCTTCAATTTGTTTGATAATACTATCTGGATTTGGTGCAAATACGGCACACGTTACTACGGCATTATGCGCCTTTATGCCTTCCCAGAAATCATTTCGATCCCTACGAACGCTAGAAAATTTGGAATAATCGTGATGGGTTTTCCAGATATAAATGCACTGGTTTTCAGAACCACTAACTATATATTGTCCGTCTGGGCTAAAACTTGCTTTAATTTGACTACTGATGTTAACGTATCCCTTGTATTTACAAGACAAATTCAAATCTCTTAGATCGTACAGACGAATGCGACTGTCGTTCGATGTAACCAATATCTTATCTTCTCCCGGCATCGGTTCGATTCCACTTATTTTACGGCCAGTGGAATTTTTTCCCCTTGTCGATCGGACGTGTATTTGAGTATGGTATTTCAATTGATCGGTATTATAAAATATACAACGACCGTCGTATGATCCCACAACCGCAAATTTTCCGTTCTGACAAAAGTTCGCTGCTGTAATCAACTTTGTTTGCCCGTCCACTTCGTTCCATACCGCTACCTTTTTATCTGGAATATTCCATAAACGTAATTTACCGTCCAACGATCCTGAGAGAAAATATCGGTCGTCCCGCGGATGGAATACTATGGCGGTGACAAAGTCGATATGTTGAAAGCAACATAAGCATTCCTTACGGGATATATGCCAAAGACGTACAGTTTTATCCATCGATGAAGATAAAACGAAATAGTTTTTGGACCACGAGACGTCGAGCAGATCCGAGGTATGACCGGTATACGTGCAAAATGGCTTTGGCATAAATGGGCTTTTCGTTCCTTCTATCTCGCTGAAGGCACTAGCCACGATGTTAGGATCTTCCATGGATTGCTGCGAGACTAACGATTCCTGTGAAGGAGTAGGACTGACTTTCTCTGCGTTATATTTAGTTCGCATGTCTTGAAAATACGTAAAGGCATCCCGTAGAACCCAAATCCTTAGAACGCGATCTTGTCCTGCAGTGGCCAACAATCGACCGCAGGCTGAAAACTTCATGCACCAAACAGGTCCTACGTGTTCCCCACTGAGATCTTGAACGTGCTGTAAACAACTGAACTCATACGGACCTTTGTGGCTATTTGATGCCTTTAATTTTATGTATTGTTGTTCACCAGGATAGACTTCGTCTACTATATCCATAACATCTTCCTTATGTCTTGCATGTGATACTTCTTGTGCGATCGATTTGGCTTTGTCCATGGTCTTTTTTACAGTCGATCCTAGAAATCGTTTCAATTTTTGCGTCCGCTTACGAACTCTGTCTACGGATACATCTTCGTCTGGCGGTATACTGGACATTTTACTATCCACACTTTCCTCGTCGCTCTCTTTTTCTTTCTCGAGACTAGAATTGCTTATGTACTTGGATTTAGTAAGTCTCATAATATGTAATGACAAAGGATTGATGCATTGTGGTAATTTATCTTCTGCTATACTTAATGGCACCTGTTCCCCCGTATCTAAATTCGTTACAGGCACTTGTTCCAGGATTTCCTGCAAGAACACATGGCGCTTAAAAATATCGTTCTGTTTTCATATCCTTAATATAGAATATATAGGTTAATTAAATAACAAACCATATCAGTAAGACGCTTGCCAGAATCTGTTCTAGTCCTTACAAACATATTTAATTGCTTGACCATATCTTGATCACCAGCAGATTTGCGCCTTTCTTTGGAACTTTGTGGACTCATGCCCGAAAGTTTATGTGGACCTAGAGAATAACGGCCAATACTATTGCTTGATGCTGATCCTAATGGACTACTAGACTTTTCGCTTGATCGACTAAGCAATTCTGCTTTCATTCTTTCTACTCTTTCTAGTTCCTCGGTAGAGGGACCTTCTGCTTTTAATTTATCTTCATCCTAACAAAAATATATGTTTACACACACATTTACATATATATATAAATTTAAAAAATTATAAACAAAATATAAATGAAAAATACGCAAAAAAATTATTTTTTTATTTGTAAACAAAAAGATGAGAGGATTATTTTATAAAGATATTTACTTGCGGCTTAACAACATATTGGCCTTTCGTCGCAGATCGGATGTCAAGAGAGTGCTCGAATTCTCTAGTAATTGATTCTATAGTACTTGCTGGACTTGGAAGCGGCGACGCAGGAACAAGTGCCTCTGAAGGCTGAAATGAATTGTTTAGAAAAGTTACATCTGCGTAGTGGATTTTATAAATCTATGCCAATTATAATTGATAAATCTTACAGCAAGGTCGCCCGGTGCATTTGTTTTAATTTTCTTTTTACGACGCGGTGGAGCAACGGGGATACCAGGTATCGCAACATCTTCCACTGATTTTCCGTTATTCTTTGTGCTAGCGATGACATCAGGTTCTTGAAGCATAATACTCTTGTCACTTTGCGAGTGAGAAGCATAATTGGATGTACTGTTAACAGAGGATTCCTGTAGGACATCCCCTGATAACGTAAGGACGCTGGAAGACTGGGACACCTTACCAGAGGCTGTGTCCTCATCTTTGCTTGGAATACTAGCAATGGAGGACATCTGACCCTCGCGGGTAAGAGCTGCAGGAGGAGGGCATTGGGATATACCAGATACAAGTACGCCAGAAGCGTTATCTGCAACTCCAGCCAGAATTCGGCCCACTCGCCCTAAAGAGGTCATACTTTGTAAGCTAAGAGTGTCATGCTCTATAATTCTGAATGGATGGGTTGTTTTTGAAGGAGTAGGATAAACACCCTCGATGGAAGATGTCTGACTATCCGGAGGAGAACTGTTAATTGGAATATCGTCATCTTCGGTTTGCATGCGTTGTCGAAGTTCACGAAATCTTCGTCTGCCTATAATTTTGTCTGTGGTGGATTCTCTACCATCCTCATCCTAAAATATATATTTTATATTATACAACTTTTTAATACTCACTTGCTATAGCCTTTTCTAAAGCACATATTTTAAGTAAAATATTATAAAACTATATAAAAAGATGTACATGTATATCTTAAATTAAATTGATCCTAATTTCAAAAAGTAGTAAGCAATGTGTCTCTCTCTCTTTCCTGCTTTTAATTTTTTTTTTAAATCCAATATATGCAATATACATTGAAACAATATTTTATATACAAATATTAGAATAATACTCACAAGTTTTTCTTTATTTTGTCCACCATCTGTAATATCGCGACTCTTTGGTTCAACTGGTTTTACAAAGACATGATCGTCCTCCTGTTTGCATACTTGCAGTGTTTTATCAGCATGACTTTCTGTACTGATGGAATCACGTTGTTTAACTTTTCTACAACAATCAAAATTTAACATAATTAAATGTAAATTATCTTATACATTTCTTATATACTTGCAATGAATTTAATTGGAAGCTTTCAATTTAATGCAGCAAAATTGCTGTATTCTTCATAACCATGTAACATGTAAAAATAAAGTCGAAGGCAATTGAATGATGAATGCAATATTGGCAATTGATAAAAATTTTTATTTTATAAATGTTTTAGTATATGTATATGACGACTATGCTATTGACTTTAAATATCTTGATTTTGAAGCTGACGGCTGCTCGAGTAACGATTTGAGAAAATCATTGTTATATTTATACACGAAAGTCAGAGCATACAACATTGAGAGTATGTTTAAAAAATTAAATAAAATGATGTCGTGTCGAACAAAGTGCTCGTACACGCGAAGACTTGCATACGCGATTCATCGCGCGCGTTTAAAAAACGATCGATCAATGTACATACATTTGCGTACGAAAGCACATATGATGAATCATATGTATGAGAATATGCGCGAGGTACGAGTCATTTGAGTATTTGCTATTCGTAACATAATCGTATCGGTGAAGATCAGCGGAGATAGAAAGGCAACAATTACCGCGACACACGATGAAACGAATCGTCCTCCGCGTCGAAAAACTCCTCGGAATCGCTGCTGCCCGACATCGTCCTTAGAGAATAATACGCGCAAACTGCCTCGTTCTCGCATTGGAATCGTTGACGCACGTCACGCGCCTCGATAAGCCGCAAACAAGAATGTCGTGGCCGAATACGAGCAATCGCGCGAACGTAAACTGCACAGAGTCATGTTTCAATTTGCAGTAGCAGCAGCTCCAGTTCAGCTCCAGCACGACAGTTACACCCACGGAGTAAAACAGAAGATAAGATCAACTCATAACATTTCTACTCCACTGAGAAAACTGGTGCAGCACCAGCGCCGTGCTGTCGATGAAAATTGTCTCTAGTGCAGTAACAAAATTATTGTAAGTAGGTTAGGTTTAGAGCTAATTTCATATCATCGGCTGATTACATCGGCCGATTAAATTTGAAGGCTGGCAACACAGACTTTTGTATAACACATAGAATAAATGCACGAGAAAATCAGCCAATGAAAATGCTTCTCTTCTGCAGTTAAGTGGGAAGAATGAAGGATTCTGATTGGTTGATTCGCTTATACACTACGCGTTAAGGTACCTTTTCACGAGCTGCTGAAACTGGCCGTTCCAGCGACAAAAAAGGTCACGTGATAAAAATTGACGAATAGCAAGAGAATATGACGCCATAATATAAGCCATAAGTCATAAATCAGAAGTAACTAAAAATTGACGACTGTGATTAGTCCATTTCTAGTTTATGACTTATGATTTGTGACTTACGGCTTATTGTAGAAGGCCCATAATGGGCTTTCTACAATAAGCCATAAGTCATAAATCGGAAGTAAGAATTGAAAATCGGGTTAAAAGTAGCACAATTTTGTTGAAATCTGATCTTTGATTCCAATTGTCAATATTTTTTCATCAATTTAGCTTGAAATTAACATTTACAAATAATTCAACACATTAAAAAATACGAAAAGATATGTATAAGATCGATTCTATTGCTTTAGTCAATATTGACCTATTTTATTCATTATTTAGGACATTGAATAACGAAGACAGACTAAGGGATCTTTTAATTTTTTTGCGTTAATGTATAATATATAATTTATGTAATTATTTATTTAATCATGTGCTGAAAATTAAACTGAAAAATTAAAGTATTTAACTTAGCTTTTTTTTTATTATCCTATTATACTGATACGCAGTTATTGATTTCAGTAAATAATTTTTCAAATTATACAAAAGTAGAAAAAACATAACGTACCTCGCATAATGCAGCACAATAATTGAAGTTTTTATTTTCCATTCACGTTTATCTAAAAAAAATAAATTATTTCGACGAGAGACGTTATTCGTAAAACTATTCGCATTAAACTTTTAAAAATAAAAATTTCAACTTTTCGAAAAAATGAAGTGTTAAGATTTTTTTCAGCTTCAATTTGAAATTATATGCCGAACAATCAATTATGTTCACTTATATAGTCACTTAAGTTTATAATTGCAGCACTTATTTATTACATACACAAATAATAACAAACAATAGGATAAATTACGCGCGATGGAGTAATATATATTTTGCGGTCCATTTATTAAAAATATGCAGTAACTTCACATCGTGTATTCCATTACTTTCAGTTACAGTAGAATATGACACAATAATATAATATAATATTGTTCTCTATCTACGCAGGCTGTCCTTGAGACGCTTCTATAGCACGTAACTTTCAAAATATATAATGTACGTTATCCTGTGTTCATCGTTTACAAAAGACTAGATTTATTCTCTTTAGACATTTCTCGGTATAATTTCGATTTTCTAACTAGAATCATGGACTTTCCTTCTAATTGTAAGATATTTTTTATTCTTTTGGTCGGTTATTCGTAGATGTGTCGCAAATTCTTGCGGAAATTTGCATCAGAAATTATTTACGATATATGGCACATCACGTCTTGGCGCGTCTCATATTCATACTTACATGGCTTACGTGATACAGAGATTTTTTTATTAAGTGAAGAGAATCGTACTTGAAATGTAATATAAACACGAAACACAGTGTCAATCGCGATAATAAATTCACATATAGAGTGCACAGGCTACACACTACATAGCAGTTTTATGATTTTTTTTATTTGTATCAAGGATCTTTGAATACCACTCAAGACAAGATCAATTTTCGAATAAAAAATGAACAAGTGAGAGAGAGAGAAAGAGAGAGAATACGCGAAGCGTACAAATATGTACCTATGGCCAGTATTCATAGTTCATTCTTATTACAACATCTAAGTCTATGGTAAATAATGTGTCTTCAGACGGTAATGCGCGCGGCCTGGTTCGTTACATCTTGATACTGTACTCTAGAGAGTCTTGAATGTAAGAATCAATCATGAATATTGGCCCCTGTATGTATTTTGGTAATATAATTTTAGTTTTTTAAATGTATGTAATTTCTCGCGAGAATCTCTTTAAATATAATGAAAGATAATATTAATTGACTCGTATGATTTAAAAATCTCAGAAAGTGTAATGCCTAATCGAGTCTTGTAAACAGGATGTTAGTGTTATAAACAATTATAATGAACACTAACATCCTATTTACAAGACTCGATTAGGCATTACACTTTCTGAGATTTTTAAATCTCTTTAAAAGCATGAACAAGGAATATTACCACTGCGAATGTTTACTCCAAAATTTATACACAAAGATCCTTAATCGCATGGAACATGTTGCATTGTATGTCGAAGACAATAAACTAAATTATACATATAAACGGCAAGCTTTCAACCACAGCGCAAACTTTTACAATCACGCTAATGTGAAGTATCGAAAATCAACTTTATCCTTCATACACATATACATATTTAATGAACATGAGAATAATATCAGGCTCAATATGTATATAAAAATGTTGCAACATTATATATCACGTTACATGAAAAAAAAAAATTGATTATAACTGGAGGAACAATTGACACACTTTCTGTCTCGATTTTTTAATATCTTTCGCTTGCACTAGATGCTGCTTTTATGAACATCTTTTAAATACTGTTTATTTTTTATTATGGACCTACTTAAACACATATTTGAAGACTGTAATTCAAATTACAAAAAATTTTACTTAACCACACGATACAATTGCTTTTCTCATCTTCATGTTTTTGTATAATACATGGTTATTCTTTGGAAAACTTTAATGCACTTAAAAATATATATTATATTACTTGAATTAATTAAGGCTCAAAATTTTTAATAAAATTAGAGAATGAAATAAAATGCCACGTGATGAGTCAACGCGGTTATTGATGTATAAAAATATTTTTAATTTATTCTTATGTAATATACATAATTTAGTAGACATTTCGAACACTTTTCAGTACAATATAATAATAAAATGAAAAAAATTATAAAGGTATTAACAGTGGTCAAGCGAAATTGTGCAAAACAGAAATACTGTTAGAATTAACATTTCTATGCTATATTATTCGATGAAGGTCTTCGTCATAGTTGTATAACTCTGGCTTAATTGATGTTGATATCATAAAAATTATTAAGACGGTAAATTAAAATTACAGCTAAAATTGATCCTCAATCCAATAACATGCCAACAGTTTTAATAATAAAAATTAAATACGTCAGAATACTACAATTAAGTAGCATAAGATAATCAATTTAAATAATAAATACAATTCTGGGATCAAGCCAAGGGACTATATATGGCCTATTGTAACGAAAGATAAAACAGAAATGTTAAAAAAGGTGATCGAAATGTCTACTAAGTTTATCATATTAGATAAAAATAAATTGTACAAATTTTTACCTACCAATAACCGCGTTGGCTCATCATGGCTATTTCATTTCATTCTGTAATATATTGAAAAGTTAAAAACTAATACTCGATATATATATTAGTTTTTATGAAGAAAAAAGCGATACATAAAAAACGAAATATTAATCGTTAAACATTCCGCATCTTGTGTTATAAATTCCACGGACTTATTTTATGATCTTCTGCGACAAGTTGATCCCCCCCCTCTCTCTCAATCTCTCTCTCACACACGCGATGAATACAATTCCACTACAATAATTCATTAAATTCCGCATCGATCTTGCTAACAAAAAATAGCGATAAAATTCGAATCGCTCTTGTGTTTGGATACGTACAATCAGCAACTAAAAGATTGCAACACTTTTTTAAAAATGGTTTAAAAATACAACCTACTTTGAATGATTGGTTCTTACTTATAAATCCATAAATGAAAATCAATTGCTCAGTGACGAGCAGACTGTATTCCGAAATCCATCGAAAAGTAAGTGTTGCAACCTTTTAGTTGCTGACTGTAGATACAAAAGTGAATCAAGGACAATCGTATAAGCGATATACTTCAAACCGAGCATATTAAATTTCAGATTACTGTGTATAGACACTACATAATACAGAACACATTGTGCATCGTTGCAAATTTTTTCGTGATTTAATATCAAAGAAAATCTAAACAGATAGAATATCGGTAAGTGTTGAAAATAACGGACCCATCTTCAATTTGATTTGATATACATTGTCAAGGTCATAGTCCTGAGTGACCTCTGGAAAATTTTAATCTGCGCTCGCTACCTTCATTCAGAAATTACTAACAAAATAAGTTTTTTGCTACATAAGAAAAATTTTGTTTTAAAATAAATTTTCTGTTTCAAAGCAAAAATTATCTTTGAAATCATTATTTTCTTTTATAATTTTTGTTTTCAAGATTGAAGTCATTGGAGATGGGTCCGTTGTTTTTAAGATTTACCACAAAATATCTTTCGCACAAGTACCAAACAAATAGTTCAGTATGATCTAATACAGAGAAAAACTGTCTATATTTTTTATAATGCATCATACGCATCGCATAAATGCAATGTATTAACTAGACTCAAACGACGAACACGATCTTTCTCTTAGCTTAACAAGGGCACGGTTAATGCGAAACGTCCTGATGATTGTTATTTAAGCGTTATTTTCTCTTTGTAGAAGAGAGGAAGATAAAAAGAGATAGATGTATTAGTATACAGTATATAGAGTGTAAAAGTACTTCATTAGTAAAATATATATAACAAAGTTAGTATGTGTCAGCATTAATCAGTTAATGTTCGATTAAAGACATCAATCAACATCTTATTATGTATATTAACAAGATGTTGATTGATGTCTTTAATTCCTAGATGATTATATTTGGGAATATTTTATCGCGGAGTGTCCGATAGAAATGGGAATAGTACATGATTCGTTATCGTTTGAAGAAAAAAAAAAAAACAGATTGGACGCCTCGCAAGAATCTGATTCTGGCACGATGACTGATAATTATCTTCGATTATAATATAAGTGTATGTGTGTGTGTGCGCGAGTGTGTTATGTAAGCCGATTACATCGGATTTGTCAAAAAATTCGTAACTATTCTAAATCTGTATATGTATTCGTGTTGTGTGTCCTTTCTCGCATTGACTACTCATCGGAAAAGAAAGGGGTTTGCACTAAACCCTTAAAAATAGATTGGGATCTAATGATATTTCTTTCATTTCTGAGATTATAGAATTTTTATCTCAATTTAACGCTTCAAAAACGATATCGTTTGAAGATGAGTTTAGCTAATTTATGACAGCTATTAGAGCCGGCAATGTATCTTAGTGTTAGATAAAATTTCTCCTGGATGATACTAGAATTATCAAGTTTATTTAATCACTAAATACTCCTTACTGGTTATGTTATCTTTTCATCATCATCATCATCATCATCATTATTATTATCATCATCACCACCAGCATTAATATTAATCTCTGAGGGAGGATTTGACTTTTCTTTTTTGTACTGATCTACTGCATTAAGCGTTTTGGGAAGACTTTTCGGTCTATAAATTTTATACTCTTGATTTTGCAAATTAAAATAAATAAACGGTCTATATCAAACTAAATGAATTTAATGTTGTTCTTAAATTTTATAATATAAATGAGAACATAAAACTAACTAAAGTGTCATACGTTTCGAAACTCACAGGTCTTCTTTAGCGATTCTTACAGATATTTGTATCGTTGGATTGATGATATTTTCTTATGATGTATGATGATGTGATACAGACATGCTGTATAACAATTATAGTTTGGATTGATTTTTCTATTCTCAATACGAGTATATTATCTAGAGTTAAATAATTAGTTGTCGTCAATAAAGATAGTCAGTAAGATAAAATAAATTAAAATAAATAATTAAGTTAAGAATAATATTGAATTTAATAGATGAATAATTAAGTTAAGCATAATGAAAATTGAATTTAATAACTTACAAAGGCATCGCGTTTAGTGTAGACAAATCCACGACAGGCACATAACAGTTTTGAAGCCTTTTGATTACTCAATAGCATTGAGATTGGCAATTCGGTTTTATTATCATTGGATGTTATTTCTATGTTCACAAACATTCCTCTAGATCTTGCAATCTAAAGCATTGAAAAAAGATGGCATCTAATTAGCACAAAAACAAACATTCCATACAATGAACTTATTGAAATTTTAAAATTTATCTTCACATTAACATTTTTTTCATTTAACAATAAAATTTACAAACAAATTTTTAGGACACCTATGGGATCCCCCTTATCCCCTATTTTAATTGAATTGATTTTACGAGATTTAGAGGAAAAGGCATAAAAAGATAAGACCCGTGTAAATGAACATAGAAATAACAAAGCATAATTTCTTCAGACATACCTGTCATTTCAGACCACAGATTAAAATAACTATTTTGATTGGGAAGAAGTTACAATTCTAGATACTGAAACGAATTAACTACCATAAAAAAAGAATCTCAGAAATGTTACATATTAAAAAACAAAACAATGGTATTAACTCACAAAAAGACAATCTTGATGAATTTTATTATTATTATTTATTAAAACAGAGTCCACACAACACAAACAAATGAATGTCAACCTTAGTGCTCCGAGTTTCTGTTATTATACTTTTGCGTTTTATCATTGTAACATCTACGTTCAACTCGATCGGATGAATTTGTAATGATGATCCTCACATGCCTTTGTAAGTTATTAAATTCAATTTTTATTAAACTTGACGTATTATTCTTAACTTAATTATTTATTTTAATTTATTTTATCTCATTGACTATCTTTATTGACGACAACTACTTATTTAACTCTAGACAATACACTCGCATTGAGAATAGGAAAATCAATCTGTTATATCAGCATCAATCTATCATCAAAATATCATCAATCCAACGACACAAACATCTGTAAGAATCGCTGAAGAAGACCTTTGAGTTCCGAAACGTACGACACTTTAGTTAGTTTTATGTGTTCTCATTTATATTATAAAATTTAAGAACAACATTAAATTCATTTAGCTCGATATAGACCGTTTATTTATTTTAATTTGCATTGCAAAAAACGAGTGAAATTTATTAATTATTAACTCTTGATTTTCCTCCTCAATAAAAAAATAATAGCAAATATATGTCTGCTGATGAAGAAATATTATTTATAAATATACACATATTGTACATGTATAAATAATATTCCTCCATTATTACATTCTTAATTGTAACATGCTATTACTCATCAAATAAAATAATATCATTAAATGCATACACCGAAAAAATTGTATTCTTGAAAAATCTATTTAATATTGCTATTCTTGATTTGCATAGATAATTATCACTACTTACACGTGTGCTTCACACGATTTTCGATGATGCTTATTCGTTAACATTCGTTATTCACGCTGAATCACGCTCACACAAACGCAATTTTTCAGCTACTGAGTTACGTAGGCACGTGCTTACAAGTTTGTATCCGCGAGATTGAGATCGTGAATAGTTTAACCAGATCGACGTTAACGATATTGAAGTTGAAAGTGTTATTCTTGAATAATCAAGGAATCACATTAAACAAAAAAAATTATAATTTTATTTAAAAAATGACGATCATCTTCATATAATCTTACTAAATTGAATTCTGCAATAATTAATTTAACGATTATTTGTCCCCTTTAAAACCATGCAAATTTTGTCTGGAATATTATTCTCTCTAAAATGTATTTTTCAGAGATATTTAAAATTGTTGTTTAAAGTAAGTATTTCTAAGTAAGATAATTTCTCTCTTAAATTAAGAGGATCGTTTTGGTGCTTATTTTCGAACAAAATAAACTATACGTAAGTGGAATATTCTTAGGTTAAAAATACAATTTTTTCAATGTAATGAATGTATGTAAATATATACTTGAATAATGAGTAATACGAATAACAAGTGATAAGAAATAGCCTGTTCTACATTAGCATATATACTTTAGTATAGATTTCACATTTCATATTCTACATAGATTTATAAGTATGTCAGCTTTAATCATAAACTGAAACACATAATTAAAAAAATCGATAAATTTATAAGACAAGTAAACATAATTAAAATTCTATAAAAATATTCAAAAGATAAAACAAGATAATACGAGTATATATTAGATTCATAAATCACATACACATACAGTAATCAATAAGTTACTGTAAAAAAATAATATCGAACTTTATTTAGATCATCCAGTTTTTTCTACTAAAGGTTCGATATCGTACAAATTGGCACTTATTCAGTTTGGAATACCATTATTTTTGCTTTAATGCTGTGAATTCCGATGCGTGGTCAACCGAGAATATACATCGCGCGCGTCGATGTAAAATCAAGCATTTTCTTTCAATTGCGCTCACGTAACGCACTTTTCTCGTCTTTTTGTATTATTCACGATAATAGAAACTCTTTACGATACTCTATTATACATACGTGACTCTAAATATATACAGCGACTACAGGTGGCAGCAAATCGCACGTCCTGAACCGCGTCAAACGTCTATTCTTTCATTTATTTTTTCTTTTGTTAAATCGCTTAATTATGTTGAACACAATGATATCGAAACGCTCTTAATTATATCGATTATATTAAAACTTGGAATCGCGGTACTGATTAATTGGAGACTGTTCATTGTATTCTGACGAGTCAAGTGGAATGCATAAACTGAGTGTTGAGATAGCACAATGATTTTAAGAAATTTGATAGAATCTCCTCTCAAATAACTCAATTTTTTCTCTTTTTCTAACGTAAAAATTCGTTATAATACAGTAATTATTGTATGATTAAAAAAGGAATGGTTATGTGTACATTGACGTAAATATTAGTAAGTAAAAGTAAAATAAAGTAGATGACACAATTTTGTTCATAAGACGTTCATTTTCAATCAAGAAAATTGAATATGAAAAATGTTTCTTCATTGATCTTTGTCGTTCATATTTATTTCTAAAATAGTTCCTTCCTCAGTTTTACTACGAATTACAAGAGATTGTACATATACATTTTCTAGAAGTTATCAAAACAAAAGTATCTGTTGTAATTTGTTGAAAAATATTTTACAAAATATCACGATTGTGGAAGAAGCAGAATTGATTTTTGTCTCGGCAGTGATTTATTAGGCTTATTTTCCATTTGATGTATTCGTTATAAATTTTGTGTAACATAATAATAAGGATTTTTACGTATAATTTATCCAGATACCAGTGATTTTCTTTCATCAATTTCTTGTCATTATTTTATCATTTTTTTAATTTACTCAATGTGCCAGCGAATACATTCCTTGTATGCAGTAAAATGTGTGACATGATAAAGATTCATATCTAAGGAAACGATTGAATATTGGTTGCTGAAATCCCTACTCCTTTTAAATAAAAACACATACGTGGTATATATCTTTTACACCGTGTAATTGTCGCGTCACTTTATGCATTCCAGTAGCAAGCAGTTGTATTTGCATTACAATCTTAATCATTTCTATTCTTAGGCACGGCCACGGGCAGTGCTTCTTTTCAGAAATTTTGAAAAAAAACAATCAATATTTATAATTGGAACAATAAAATATATTAAAACTTTGGGAGGATTGTCGCGTTTTTGTGTTGTGTGTGAATGTAATTTTTGTGTAACCA
The DNA here is from genome assembly GCF_001594065.2 of Cyphomyrmex costatus. NCBI lineage: Eukaryota > Metazoa > Arthropoda > Insecta > Hymenoptera > Formicidae > Cyphomyrmex > Cyphomyrmex costatus. The sequence continues at coordinate 282,921 of NW_017280520.1, read as the reverse complement.
ATTTGTAATTCAAGATTACGCCAATCGCTCGTCCCTCAAATCACAATTACATCGATATCACACTAATCAAATATAACATTATCGATGCACACGTATGACATCGTGTTTAAAATAAGGAACGTGCGAATACGACGCGAGCAAGTAGACTGGATTTTTAATCTACTAATAAGGGATAAAAAAGCATGTCTGCGCGACGCTTCTTCGAGTGGATTTGAGGTAGAGTAAAATTTGGGAAAGAGGAAAAAAGCGAAGAGTGTGTTGTTGATAGGTGACAGAGTAGCAGAGAAACCTTTGGCAGTATAGATTTGCCCCTTCTTTAAATCTGTTTCAAATTTATTCACCTAGTCGCCGTCCTTGGATTCACATCACTCAGCATTACTTTGCACCTGGTATTTTTCCTAATACCTACACATGAAACAATTAGTTACATTAACAGATTGCAAATTTCCAACTGGCTATTGATGCTTAAACATATAACAAGCATTGTTTTAAATCACGCACTTATCACGTATTCCGTTTTATTTATTACTATTGAATTTAAGAGACAAAAAGGAAAAAAACAAACTTCTAGTACTTGGCTTTAGAACATACTTTGGAAAGATCTACTCCAGTCAGCGCTTGTACAGCTGGAGGTACTTGTCCAACAAGACGCGTAAGTTCTCCACTGGTCGCGTCGCTTCCGCCGAGAAGTACAATTTCTTCCGTTCTCGCTAACGGTGCTGCGACTTCGGCTGCAATCTATATAAAGAGATAAATCAAAGAGTCATTATGCGTTAATACTATAATACTACGTAAACGTAATGCATAACGCATCCGTTTACCTTCGGCAAGGCATTCAGAGTGATGTTAAGTATCGCCGCTTCTCCGTATTTTTTATAAACAGTTGCTTTCATTCGCATGCGTTCGGCCTCCGATATACCGATAGCTTCTAGAGCGTGAGCCTCGGCCTCTCCGATCAATCGAATTTTCTCAGCTTCGGCTTTTGCTGCGCTTACAGTTTGAGTTCTGTAAGTGGATGATATTCAAATTAGTTGCGTTGAACAAAAATGATAAATTACATCTCCTGTCTCGTGAAACTTTACCTTTTTCCCTCGGCGATTCTTCCCATTTTATAAAATTCAGCTTCGGCTGGTAATCGCACTGTGCTCTGTAGCTCATGTTCCTTTCGACGGACCTCTTGTTCTTCGACTTCGATTTGCTTGCGCCTTTCCACAACTTCTATCTGTATTTCCTCGTTTCGTATCCGCTGTTTTATCTTTGCTGCTTGAAGCTCATAAGCTAATTGGGCCTCGGCTTTCTACATACATACGTAAACACTTTGAGTGTGGCTTTGTTGGAAATATTGATCGTTCGCTCGTTCGCGTATTTCACAAAGAATAAACTTACCGCTGTATTTACTTCTTGATCAAAATTGGCCTTCTGCAATTGGTAGAGTCTCGCGTTGTCCTCAATCTTCGTGTCGGTATTATATTTTATATCCATCGCCGATTTTTCGCATTCCGCTTCCTACCGTAAAAACAACAAAAAAATTATAAGATTGCGTTAATATGTCGCAAACTGTACAAAACGTCCTGTAGTGATACTATCTTTTTCTACAAATTAAAATCGATTTTCTCTTCCGGCGTGAATGTAAAAAAAAAAGGTCGTTATTTTGCTGCATTTGTATTCCCATTCTTATTTCCATTCACATACACACACACACACACACACACACACACTCTCTCTCTCTCTCTCTCTCTCTCTCTCTCTCTCTCTCTCTCTCGCTACGTTTTATAGTTAAATTCGAAACTCACTTAAAGCTTATTGAAAAACATACTTTTAATATTATAATTATAGATAAAATATAAGCATAACTTTCGAATTTTCTATACGGCGCGACATATCGTACACAGGCCAAGACATACCCTAATACCAGCATCTCGATTTGCCTCGGCGACGCCTACATCAGCATCTCTTTTAACAGCCGCTGTTTGGGCTTTGCCGAGCGATGTTAAATATTGAACTTCATCATAAACATCTTTTATTGTGAACGAGAGAATCTCGATACCCATACGACCAACATCTGGCGCGGCAACTTCTCGCACAAGAGCTGCAAATTGATCTCGATCCTTGTAGACTTCTTCCACGGAAAGTGTTCCTGAGAAAAAACGTTATTTTTTTACCAACAAATTTTTTCAACAGAAGAGTAATTCTTTTATCCACTTTTGACGGACTAAATTATTTATTTTTCATACAACCATTTTTTGGTGAATAAAACTTTTTGAAGAAAACTTTCCTCGTACCATAATATAAGTTACGTTATAGGTATACACTAAAAAATAACAGTGTCTGTATATCGTAATTCTCACTGTGTTGGTGGTAATATTAGCATCAATATGATGTGGATTTAGCATCACACATACGGGTTTTATATATCCACAGCAATTTTTTCAAAGTGTATACATTACAAACATTTAATTATTAAACGTCTAATGATTCTAATATTAATCTGATAGCTCTATATAGAATTGGAGCGTCAAAAGACATGCACAATTGTGATTGTATTTATTAAAATGTTTTATATTGCAATTATGTGGCCTATTAACTGTTTATGAAAAGATGCTAATTAATCATATCAATCGAGAGATTGTTTCAAGAAAACTAACGGCCGCGGAATATCATAATTTGCTTAATTTTATAAAGTAAAACGTACCCAATATAGCTCGAAGGTGACCCTCTAAGGTGGACAGGATCGTAGTCTTGATCTCGTGAACACTCTTTCCAAGAAACTGTTCACTGGCAGTGTGCAACAATTCATCGGCTTTCATGATTTTGCATTGTGCCACTCCAGTAACCGTTAACGGTACTCCCTGTGCCGTTTCCACGCTCTCGCATACCGGGTTCAGCGTCATCACTTCTAGCGATAACCGTTGTACATCGGTGACGAACCACCAGGTGAACGCGTAACCCCCTACGATGGTCCTCTTCCTCATGGAGCCGCAACATCCTCCTACGAAACGCAAAGATGATTCATATAGTGTTGCTAATTAATTCTTGCAAAAGAATTTACTTGCGATATAACTTTCAATAATAATATCGTTGAGATTTCATCGATATTCGAGTTTTATTCTTTTACTATTATAAAGATGCTTCGGGATCTTCAAATTTTATTTGCAGAATATAAATACTTTTTACAAACAATTGTTGAAAAGAAGGAAATATATCGGTGTCTGTATTAAAATAAATCAACCTTATACATTAGTTGAAATTAACAATGTGTGTATGTATAAAACGTACACTATATTAGCGAAGATTTCGCAAGAGATATTAAGTATTGAATAATAAAATGGATGAAATCGTATAATATTTATGTTCGTCCAAATTTCTTTATATGATATGATTAATTATTTCACTCAATAATAATTAATTATAAAAGAGGGGAGCGGAGAAAATTCAGGTTAAAAAAAGATTTACTTTCTAGGGTACACGTTGGCACGATCATTGATTAGTTTATAATTCTGAACGATCGTTAAACACACGCCTAGTATTACAACGATAAGTAGGTCAGTCCCCGTAGTGGACGAGTAATTTTTTACTATACATCGCTATTACGGAATTACTCCGATCTATCGAGACATGTTACGTTGTGCATAATTGTGAAATATCTGCCAAGTTCCTTCTTACATTATATTATAGACATTATCGCGAATAGGTATCGTAACCTTCAAAAAAATAACGCATATGTGTGCAATAAAAAATTCAGCAGACAACTGTGACGTTTTTTCGACCAAAATTATCAATTTTCTTAATTTTTTAAATCTATGTTTACATTACATTTTCGCATTTTGTCAGTCAATGACATATACGTATACGTTTTTTGTTTAAAGCCACGATTCTCAAAGATGTAAACGAACAACAGGATAGAAATGAGGAGGATCACCTCCAACATATCGGCATGAGATGAACAAGGAGAAAAATTGAAAGACAGAGAGAGCGAGCGAGAGCGAGAAAGAGAGAGTAGAGAGAGAGAGAGAGAGAGAGAGAGAGAGAGAGAGAGAGAGAGAGAGAGTCGATGACCGTTATACGCCGCATGACAGTCTACGGGACTGAAGAGTCCGGAAACCATAGCCAATATATATCCTCAATGAGATACTCGGCTACATGCGAGTAGGGACTGTAACAAGGTCACAATCAGTATCATTCTGCTCTTCGTCGAGTAACATCGCTCACGGACAGAATAATTTTGCTAAAATATTTAAAAATTTAGCTTGATTTTCAAAATAATTTTGTCAGATTATCAAAATATTTAATTAGTAGGATACTCAAGTATGATGTGTAATGTTGCAAAAAAAATTTTGACATTCTAAGAACCATCTTGAGCGTACTACATGATATTATTTTATTGCCAGCAAAATTATTTTCAGATCTATATCTAGCTACATTTTTAGATACTTCAGCAAAATTGTTCTTTCCGTGTTGGGATGTTTCATCTCTTCGTTCTTTATCAGTCAACAGATTCCATATTCGCGACTTGTTCGGTATTTTTCGGCGAACAAGTTTTACTTTGATATTTTAATACGAATACACAACGGAAGAATTATCTTACATTTTTCTAAAAATCAGTTAAAATCCTTTGTTAAATGTGTTTAAAATGTGATAACAAGTACAACATTTACTTTGATATAATTGAACTTATAGCGTATCGAAAACGCACGCAAGCAGATTGACTTTGGTAAAATCTGAATAAAATTCGAAACAAGGCAGGTGGATGATTTAAGGCAAGTCTTATAGATAATCTCGCTTGGCGGGAGCAATTAAATTTTAATTGTAAATTATTTATTTTTTCGCTCATGATAACACGACAATTCTATTAAAATTATACAATTGTTCTTTCTATTATAACTTTGCTGTATGATATATTATAATCTTATTGAAATATCATTCTTTATTTTTATAATATTATCTTGATTCAATCCTTAAAGAATAAACATTATATTTAATACGAAATGTATATGTTGAAATCTATTTACTTACATTTACTAAAAAAAAAACTTGTTAATACTCTGATAACGTCTTAAAGTTTATAGTAATTAAAAATTTAAAATACGTATTAAAATTATAATAACTTGCAATATTTCCATTATTACGATTTTATATTTTTATAAAAAGAATTGTTAATAAGTAGAGAAATGTAAAGAATAATTATCAGATATTTAAATTCATAAGTACTTTATACTTTTCATAAGCATATTAAACATATTCTTTATACGACATTTTACAACCCGCGACCTTTTTCTTCAACAAAGATAGGACAAGAAAATTATTGTTTATAATTACAATTCGTATTTTATATTTTACATTTCATATTTTTCTAAAATTAAGTTAAATATACTGTATTTGCAAAATACAATTTAATAAAGAAATTTTTCTGATATTTATTGTTCTACGAATAAGATTTTCTTGTGCAAGTTGGAATATTATTCATGCGTTAGCCAATCTGTTTTGAGTTGTTAATTAAAAAATATCAGTTAAACTTTATGTTATTAATGTAATAAAAAAATAACGATATTTAAATGTCATTCATAGTTTCTATAAAATCTTTAAAAACATAGTAAAACGGCTTGATTCATGAATAAGTCAAAACACTTCTTCGTTAGCATTAAATTGAAAATGACTTTTATTTGAGAATTACTAGTCAGACATAATTTTGCTTCTCCTGGAAAAGAGAAGATTGTTTCTTCTGATAGTAAAGAGAGAGAGAGAGAATTACATAATATTTTCGCGATTTTCGTATATATATATTCTGTATAATCTTTTTTTTTATTAATGAAAAGTTAAATAAAAAATAATAAATAACTTTTATATATATATACGTGAATTAAAAATACATACATAGAAAAATTTTATGTGAAAATATTTCTCAAAATTATGATCAGACAATTAAAACTTTTGAAACCATGTTAATATTTTAGACTGTTGGAAATTTCTCGAGTGTATAAGTTTCCATCGTATTTCAGAAAGTAGATCAATGTAGCTTTCTTTTTCAATTTGTTCAATTCATGTTAATTCATTTATTTTTGATACAATGTTTCACATTTCTGCGATTTTCTCTCTCATTCTTATTTATAATTCAGTCTTTGAATTTTCATCTCTCTCTCTCTCTCTCCCTCTCAGTTTCATTGAGTTTCTAGTATATTGATAATATTACAACAGTCCACAATAAGTGACACGTGTCATTATTTAATAGTTCCTTGATAAAAATGCTTACTAAAAAAAAACAGATTTTATAAATAAACGTACTTTTGATTTATAAACTTGTGATATAACATAAAGTCTACATTAATCTATTTATCTATCTAATATCGCTATCATAAATACGATCAAAAAACGATAAAATAATACACTATCATCACTGGTTACTTGTCAAATCGTGATTTCTGACACGAAAATGTGTCAAACAGATAAAATCATTTGACAATAGAGGATCGAAGAATTCACAAAATAATTATGAATACCACGGGTGTGTTTAAAATTACTTAATAAATTTGAAAGTTTCACGAGTAATTGATATTCATTTCACACTGTCTTTGCTTAGACCGAACCACGTGGCTTCCTCTTTGCCAATTTCTAACATGATGGTTGCCAAGCTATCGGTTTTATTTCGACAGCATAGCGAGTTGGTTTGATTCGGTTAGATATTTCCTAGAAAATTCCTCAATTCTCTTAAACGAATAAAAAGGGAATGAGTAACATCGTTCATGTCATACAAAAATACTTTTTGGAAAATTTGTAATGTCGCTACGTGGCAATCGAAGAAATTTTTAATAAAATTGTCTTCGTAGAAGGAGTTACATTCGTAATTGTAGGAACTTAATATTTTTTGCATTCTCATATAGCATGGGATCGGTATATTACGCCCAGTGCGGCTAAATATCAGTGCAATTAATTGTATGATAACTGTCGTCAACGCCACGCCGCAGGTTCGCGAAGAAGAAAGAATAAGCGAAGTTCTCTTTTTTAAAGCCCTAGGCTACATTCCAAAACGTCTTCTCCGAGGAAGATTTTACTCTATATACTACAGTATAAGTTACGTGTACTATTATATATATTGCGAGTAAAATTTTCCTCGGAGAGTAAATGTACCTCTAAATACAATGCGAGGCAATCGCGACAAGAACGGCGATTCTTCTGTACTTCACATCAAAAATTTGAACGCTGATTGGTAGGCTATAATATGTCATAGATATACAGAATTCCAACTCGTCAGAAATTTATCACTATTATTCCATATTCCTACACACACTGAATCAAAATTGTACGTAAATACAATAAAATATTTATTAAATTAATTGGTTCACAATAAATTTTTATAATTTAGATTATAAAACTATTATCAAAATTTATTGCAAGAATAAATATTTAATTGTATTAATAAATCTAGTTACTGTATTAATAAATTAATTTCATAAGTTAAACATTAAGTTTGAGATTAATTAACGATCATTCGTTGAACCAAAATTTTTTTTAATATTTATGCATTGACGTATGCATTTCCGTATGTTGAATTCCTTTGTTTCTATTGCTATCGCTATTGTTACGTCTATTGCTATCGCTATTCCTTCGCATTGTGTCTTGGGCTTTAAACGTGCGTGTAGAAGAGAGATTCTCGCCGATCGAGCTAGCGACAACACGTTCTGAGAGCGTCTCATTTATTATTAAAGGTTTATTTTTACGAAAGCCCATTTCAAATGTGAGTGTTGTGCTTCCTTCTGCCCGAGTATCCCATATAATTATTAGTAAGTTACGTCATTTTACTATATCATTACATCGTGTGATAGCCAATACATTAATTATGTTCTCAAATGATAATAGATATTTACTTTCTTCCATGGGGATTTTGAAAATAATTTTTAGAATTATTACTAATAAATAATAAACATTCAAATCCGCAAAAATTAGAAATTAATTCCAAATTGGTTCAAATACAAGTAATATTGCACTACAAAACGTTAATTAGATTATATTTCTCATTAGGACATATGTGGTGTGTGTGTGTGTGTGTTACAAAAAAATTAATAATCTTATGAAAAATATGAAAACTTGAAAATATCATAATACATCAATTATTGCTTTCTAACTAATCTTCTTCACGAATCATTTTGTATGTTTAGATTCAATTTATTGTTTGTAGGAATATTGTTGATAAATTGATAATTGGTAACGACAAAGTTCACTTATTAAAAAAACAATGATAAATGACAAGATGCTCTTCTTTTTATTCGGACTTGGGACCGACAGTGTTAAAGTTATATCTCCTATTTACATATATACATATTTACATATATACATATTTACATACATATATATGAAGTCTATGAATATGTCGCTTGTGCTACAAAATTACTCGTCTATTCGAACCCTAATGCATACAGCTTACAGCAGACGCGCGACGCTGGGAGTGGCGGAAACGGTATCGAGATGACAAACGGTATAATGAGAAATATAATCTAATTACTCGCGTTTGATCCAATTTGAAATTAAAATTCTAAATCATTGAGGCATAACTGACAGTGATTTCATAACAATACGAATAAGGATTTTATTCACTTTATTTCAATGTATCAATTTTTTCTTAAGTCTGGCGTTATTATAATGAATATTTTCGATTTCTATAAAGAAAAATAAAAAATGATCCCTTAATGATCAGCAAAACATCGAAAATTTGTATCCTCCTGCCAAGTGATGTAATTACTCGTATAATTACATAAGACAGTTACACGTTACGCACATATTTGCTGCGAGACACTACCGTGTTTCTTGATTATTTCAGTGATATATAATAATAAAAAAATAAAGGCGTATAATAAAATAATATTAAATTAAACTTAATATACCTCCCAGGTCAAAAACTAATTGAGCTATACTAGTTGTTAGAAATATATATAAATTTATTATTAATATAATTACATCGGTATATACGGAAAAGTTTCGACTTCACAGAGTCCTCAACAATCGCAACCAAATTCTTAAAAATTAATTAATTTTTTTTTTCTTTTTATATTATTTTTTTGAATTATTTAATAAAATAATATTAGTACATTTATTAATTCGCATATGTCATAAATTTTAGTTCTTCAGTAAGAAACACAGGAAGAAAATAAAATGGGCATCGAAAGCTTTCTGACAGAAAGTTTGACTTCAGCATCAACTGGCGGACTTTCATTGATCTTTCCGGTTCTTGCTGCGACACTTGCCTATTTTCATTATGAAGCTCTAGATAATGAAGGACCACCAATCGACATGCCGTCAGAGATGCTATTGCCCTCGTACCACTTTATAGTGATAGGCGGTGGTAGTGCAGGTACGCGTGTGTGTTTGAAACTCTCGTTATTTTGAATACGAACACATTATCTAATACAAATACAAATATCTGTCCTCTGTCATTTCCTTCGTTTTCTTTTTACATTAGGAGCTGTAGTTGCCAGCCGTTTATCCGAAATTGAGGATTGGAACGTATTGTTGCTGGAAGCAGGCGGTGATGAACCTGAGATCTCAGATGTACCCCTTTTGGCTGGATACCTTCAACTGAGTCAGCTAGATTGGCAATACAAGACTGAGGCACAGGGTGATGCTTGTCTAGGTATATGACTTTTCTGTTGTTCCTCCATCATTCTTTCTTACTTTGTCGTATCACTCAAACACCATTTTTATGTTTCTTTTTTACGTTATTAAATTTTTATAGCGATGGAGAACGGCCGTTGCAATTGGCCTAGAGGTAAGGTTTTGGGTGGAAGTAGCGTGCTCAACTATATGCTCTATTTAAGAGGTAACAAGCGAGATTACGACATTTGGGAGCAGCAAGGTAATACTGGCTGGAGTTCGCGTGACATCTTGCATTATTTTAAGAAATCCGAAGACAATCAAAATCCTTACTTAATTCGCACGCCGTATCACGCAAAAGACGGATACTTGACGGTACAGGAGGCACCGTGGCACACACCTCTAGCAGCAGCCTTTGTCCAGGCTGGTCAAGAGATGGGATACGAAAATCGCGATATCAACGGCGAGTTTCAAACCGGCTTCATGATCGCCCAGGGCACTATTAGGCACGGCAGTCGTTGCTCCAGTGCAAAGGCTTTTCTTAGGCCAACCAGACTTAGGAAGAATCTGCACGTCGTGATGCACGCGCACGCAACCAAAGTGCTGATAAATCCCAAAACAAAGCACATTTATGGAGTAGAATTCGTTAGGAACGACAAAATGTTTCGTGTGCGCGCAAAGAACGAAGTAATTGTATCCAGCGGGTCGATAAATTCGGCGCAGCTACTAATGTTATCAGGAATCGGGCCGAAGGACCATTTGCGAGATCTTGGTATTCCAGTGATTCAAGATAGCAAAGTTAGTGCAAGCATTTTTTTATGCAATTTTTTTTAAAACTCTCTTGCTTTCTCCTCTCTGTCTACACGTCTTCATCGTTATACACTTTACTAGATAAGTCATACATCAAACACATAAAAATAACTTTACAAATCAGTAGAATTTTCAAGTAATCTCTATTTTTCATTTATTCATATAATTTATTCTCGCATCGCCAGGTAGGCAGCAATTTGCAGGATCATGTTGGCTTGGGTGGACTCACGTTCATGGTTAATCAAAAAATTTCTATAGTGGAAAAACGATTGAAAAACATCCAGACAGTGATGCAATACGCTGCGATGGGCAGTGGACCCCTGACAGTGCTCGGAGGCGTCGAGAGCGTCGCCTTCGTCAACACGAAATACGCGAATGTTTCGCTGGATTTTCCCGACATTGAGCTGCATTTCGTTTCCGGCTCGACGAATTCGGATGGGGGCAGACAACTGAGGAAAGTGCATGGACTAACGAAACAGTTCTACGACGCTGTTTTTGGACCGATCAACGACAAGGACACATGGAGCGTGATTCCTATGTTGCTACGACCAAAGAGTCGCGGTGTAATCAAATTACGCAGTAAAAATCCATTCGATTATCCTCTCATTTATGCAAATTACTTCAAAGAAGCGGAGGACATCGCTACATTGATCGAAGGAGTAAAAATTAGCGTGGCCCTGAGTAGGACTGATGCCTTCAAGCGATTCGGAAGCGAACTCAACTCGCAACAATTTCCAGGATGCAAACACATATCCATGTATACTGATCCTTATTGGGAATGCATGATCAGATATTATAGTGTGACGATTTATCACCCCGTTGGAACATGTAAAATGGGCCCTTACTGGGATCCCGAAGCTGTTGTTGATCCGCAACTTCGAGTCTACGGCGTGACTGGACTGCGCGTGATCGATGCGTCAATCATGCCCAACCTTGTGAGTGGAAACACGAATGCGCCAACAATCATGATAGGCAAGTTAGAGATAGAAAATACATTAATTATATTATTATAATATATATGTATATATTATTTTTTAAATATTATTAAACATATATATTTTATTATTTTATATGTACCTATATATATATATTGTATACGATTTAATCTGATGATAATTTACTTGATAAGTTATGGTAAATTATCTGGTAATTTTGCATAGAGGGAGAGAGAAAGAAGTTGGTAAAATGATAATTTTAAATTATAAAAAATTTAATGTGGGGCTCAAAAAGAGCACTTATAATCTTTAAGTAAGAGCAAATTTATAATTGTTAAGTTGTATACATATATAAGAGATAAATTTTTCTTGTAATTACATTCTATACCTAATTACATAATTGCACTACAATATTTGATCTAAGCATAATTTCACCGTAAATAATTGCCAGATTAAATCTACTGATAAATTTATACCTCTACAGGTGAAAAAGGAGCAGACATGATTAAGGAATATTGGTTAAAGTGGAAAAACAGATACGAGGAAAAAGTAATTAGCAAATGATAAGAGAAACACGCACTTCGTGACGACGAGTGACAACAATATGTGATAATACCAGAACATTAGTGCTGTCGACATGAAAAGACTTTCAGAAAAAATTAGAAATTCTGAACTTTACTATTTTGTTACATTTTATATAAGCTATGTTAGTATAACAAGAGTATCCGAACTTACTCGTGTATGTTTCGTCGTATACCTACGTGTATACGTTTTTAGAGAACGTTTGCAAAATGACAGAATATTTTAATACCATGTATGATGTACGTGTAAACTTTACTAATAATAATTACAACGTTATGTATATATCTGTTATATTATATAACTTTTATTTACTGTTTTCAAAATGGAATTTTAATCTTGTAATTAGTAAGTAATCGATGCTTGACATGAAAAATAAATATTTAAATTCCAATTGAATAATCGTTGATTATTTCTTGTTTCAGTTATATTTCGTGTGTCGATAAAATTTTTCTCTTCCAAAAGCAATTTTTTTTTACAAAGAGCAATGGAAAAATTTCAAGGAAATCTCGTATTTTTTTTACATTATAAAAAAGTGAGACAAGCAACTATGCCAACTATACTAGTTTCCATTGAATTTCAGATCAGCCGTGCACTTCACAATAATACCTATAATTAAGATTCAAATTTGTTAAGACTGCAGTGCGAGTTTAGGATGAATAATTCTAGTTATATTATAGCGTATATTACGCTATAATTGCGTTTTATATAACTACCATTAATCACAAAGTAATTGGTAGTAAACGATTACTTCAAAGGTAATTTATTTAATGTTTTTGTCAAGTTTCTCTTTTCCTTTTGTTTTATATTCTATTTTTAAATATTCTTTTTTTGATAAATTTTCATAAATAGTATTCAAACTTTTCTGTGGAAAGATTAACCTATCGCTCCCGAATGATACGGCTATTAACAACTGTTGCTGACGATGTCAAAAATATTAAAAACCGTCAGTCTGATATCAAAATTTTTTTCTCGTAGTTTGATATGAAAAATGTGAACATGTGTGAAGAAAAATTAAATTCTGAATTAAATATCAATTAATTTCATTAATTATAAGTCTAATTTCTTTCTTCTAAATTAATAAAATAAAAAGATCAATCTTATAAAGGTTTCTAGATTCAGCATTTGTAGTTGCGTTTCAATACCGAAATTTTTCGCAATATTTGGGAGAGGGGACATTTCAGATTATTAGAATTGTGTTGCAAGACCGAAATCTTTCGGCGCGCAATATTTAGGGAAGGGGGACATTTCAGATTATTAGAGTTGCGTTGCAAGACCAACAATTGTTCAGCGCGCAATTTGGGGGGACTACATATATTAATAGAACATTATTTCTTACTTGGATAAATATCGCGAAGAATATTACTACGTCGACTCGCCATCAGAGGTCTATCAATATCCACAAATTCTCGTAAGTGCTGAGACACGCGTATATCTCTTTATATAAAATCTCGATTTAATAATTTACAAGACGTATAAGGTAGACTTCCACTACAATGCCTTACTGATGAGTTCAGTAGTGGAAGCCGGGACGAAACGCCAAAAATTACGTGATATTCTTCGCAATATATATTAGATTAAATTATCAGAGTTATTTAATTAGATTTTTAATTATAATTTGACTCTTACTTCGCCGTTGTTTAACGTATTGTTTATTATTAAGGTTGAATGTTTTTTTTAAGTTCTTAAATTTTTATTTATTAATTTTTATTCAATTATAATAAATTAATCTCCTTCGGCAACAAATCCGCAATCTATCATTAAAAATATATTTAAAAGTACCGACAATGTAAAATTTTTGTAAATAACGTTTATAAATTTTTAAATTAATCAAGCATACTCAGGAATCTCTCAAGCAATTTAATGCTAATTGTATATTTAAACATTATAAATACATCAAATAGGCAGATTATTATAAATTAAATTAATCTTCTGTGAATTATATTACATTTATAATTTTAAATAATTATAGTTTCCATAGGTAAGCAATCTCATAAGATTTGTCGTATTAAAAATAAGTTTTATAACAAAGTTAAGTATGTACAATTGAACAGCAGACTTCTAAAATACATTTTATCTAAAATTTTATTTTTTAAGTTAAAGATGACATAAAATAGTGTTCAGTGTTAAGAGATTCACATATTTTAAATTACTCTGTTCTACACCATCAATTCATGTGTTGAAAATAATCATGACATTTGAAATACATTATGTCCTTCAATTAAAAAGAGAGAGACAGAAAGATAGAGAGAGAGAGAGAGAGAGAGAGAGAGAGAGAGAGAGAGAGAGAGAGAGAGAGAGAGAATATATTTGTTTAATTTTAGCAACTGTTTAGTAATTTTGTTGAACATTTCACATATTATTGATTGACAAATCGTTATTTATAAATAATTATTATTTGATATTATATCGATTTGTATAGTATGTTTAACAGTTGCAAGACATTATTGAAAACATTCGTGACTAATACAACATATTCATAAAAAGGAAATAAGATACGCGCGTGACCCAGAATTTATTCGTAATTATTTACTAATTGATCTCTTCGAATTACAATTCAATACCCGACTGATTACCACGGGGACATAATGCCTACCCATCTGAACTTGTCGGAATATCGGGACATATTCAAAATACGTATTTCTCTCTAAATATTCATGCGTAATGACTGACAACTATTTGAAATACGATAATGTAAAGTGATTATTACATATATAGAATCACTATGCACAAGTATGATTTTTTTAACATTAACGTTTAATAATCAATTTATTAGTAATAAAATTATTATAACAGTGTATTATAATATATAGTATAATATAATATAATATAATAATTTAATATAATATATAT
>NW_017280520.1:179388-268027 GCF_001594065.2 Cyphomyrmex costatus | reverse complement strand
ATATGATCATATATATTATGTTATATTATATTACATTATTATATTATATTATATTACATATTATAATACACTGTTATAATAATTTTGTTACTAATAAATTGATTATTAAACGTTAATGTTAAAAAAATTATACTTGTGCATAGTGATTTTATATATGTAATAATCACTTTACATTATTTCAAATAATTGTCAGTCATTATGCATGAATATTTAGAGAGAAATATTACGTATTTTGAATATGTCCCAATACTCCGACAAGTTCAGATGGGTAGGCATTTATGCCCCCATGTGCAGAAAGTATTGCTTTCTTTTACAAGTAATGAAGTTAGTCTACAGTTATACATGGATTACTTATAGCATATGATTATAAATCTACCTTTGCAAATTTTTTACGATCAAAATGTTATATTACTACGTAAATATATAGTGTGGCAAAACGATAATTACAACATACAAGAGAGTGCCAGTCGTATAAAAACTTTATTTTAATATTTATTCCGCAAAAAAAGGATCCATTATATATATCACGACAATAATAGATTTCTACACACAAAAACTGCTTAGGTAAATAAAAGTGAAATACTATGTACACACTTTTAAGTTCCATACAAATCATTTATCGGCAAGCGTGCAATTTTTACGTTTCATTCTTTATTTAGTTATCGATGAGTAACACATGTTTCTCTCTTGGGCTTTTCAATAATTACAATTAAGTGCTAAACGCTATTTAGAAATAAAATTATAAAATAAAATTTATCTATTTTAATATCACGTTTGTGTTATTATTTCATTTTAATTAATACTATGTTATTATTTCATTTTAATTAATACTACACACACAAAAGAAGCATTTTGTTAGTTTTATAAAATATTAATAAAATATAATTATGCTAATATATACTATAAGAATTCTATATACGAGTGAAAACAAATTAAAAGAAAAATAACTGCAACAAATATTGTAAAAATATCAAAAATAGCTATATAGGACAAGCAAAGCACAATAGAGAGAACAGATAGTGCTAAAATATATTAAATTCGTGACCATTAGTAGCAACATTCTGGAATATGTTACACAGATTGTAACGGCTGTAAGCGTGATAATTGTGAAACATCTGTTTTAAGAAAAAATAAATTAGTATCTATATAAATATCTGTAATATAACACATATATTGTATAATATATTATGCAATGTATCCGTGTGCGGCATTTTCTCTCTCCTTTATTTTTCTTCTTACGTATAACTGTATCTGTGTGTTTCCTAGTGTGGGTGTAAGTGTTTTAGTAATAATATTATTAAAGTAGAAATAACTAATGTTCTCTTTCCAACAACAGGATAATTATTATATATAATATTATGGATCGCGCGGGAAATTCAGCATCATGTTTCTGATTGCAGTAGTACATACGTACGATGATTATGTCTCTAGTTTCGACACTTCTCTGCATGGCATTGAGATATTTCATTATTAACATGCGTCTAGACATTATGGACAATGAGAATCAAACGTTATCAACGGAAAAGCTGTCGGCTCAGTACGATTACGTGATAATTGGCGGGGGATCAGCAGGAGCTGTGTTAGCCAGCCGATTATCGGAGGACGAAAATTGCACCGTTCTTCTGCTCGAAGCTGGTGTCGATGAAGTTCCTTTGTCTGACGTGCCATGGTTGTATCAGTCATTACAGCGTACGTATCTGGATTGGGACTTCAAAACGGAATCATCGTCTAATTATTGTTTGGCAATGCATAATCATCAATGCAGGTGGCCACGTGGCAAGGTATTTTAGATACCTTAATTGTTTTATAGACAAAAATGTGCATATATAGAAAATAATATACATAAGTAAGAATTAATTTGCTCTACAACAAATGAAGATGTTGAGTTATAATGTTTGGATGTCGAAAGGTAATTGATAGTTCAACTAAAACATAACTTTTTACAATGGCCTATTATCGACAATATAACCAGCAAAAGTCATTTTACGAGAAAAAGAGAGAGAGAGACTCAAAAGAATACAATTATAGAATAAAAATTAAATTATTAATTTGTTATTTGATAAAAGATTTAAATTCTAACACTTAATATTGACTCTGATTGGCATTTGTGCTTTTATGATTCATACTCTCCAAAACTTTCTATTATTTTTTTTTGTAAAATAATTTTGTAAAATAAAACATTTACGGTTTTTCAAATTTAAACAATCTTAATGTTGTATTGAATGATCATTAGGATTGTATTAAAAATGAACCGTTATAATTTTTTTTTCCTCTTTCGATTCGATGATTGTTTTCATATCAGTTGCAGGATTCTCTAAACGTTTTTTCGATAATTGTTGTTATCGTTAACTAGCGACAGCCAATGAGAGCCGCGCTTTCTTTTAGAATTGTCCTGCCATTGGCTGTCGCTAGTTAACAATAGCGACAATCATCGATAAAACGTTTAGAGAATCCCGCAACAGGGTTATAAGGTTGAAGATTTACTAATTTCATTTAAATTTAATGTACAAGTGAATATCAGTACGAAACGTATCTGTCGAAAGAAAAGAGTTTAAAAATTTAAAGAAACTTTTTGAAAAAAGTATTTTATAATATTATTAACGTGGTAAATAGAGGCAATTTTACAATAATTTTTATATAAAACATTTTTTAATATCTTGAATACTTTTCAGATACAACAAAGAGAAAAGCTAAAAACCACTTCACTTATAAAGAGATTTTCTTCTTAAAACCATTTTTTTTGTACTCCAATTAATATTTTTTTAATTCATTTATCTATGTAATCTATACCTATACCATATACACTTTCATTAAAATCATACAAAGTTTCATAAAATCAAATTTGACACTCGCAAAATTTCCCTTGTAAATATCTTCGCTTGAAACTTTTTTAAATCTACAATATATTTACGAAATCGACAATATGTTTCTGTACAGTTTTTACCTCTATTGTAGAAGCAGTCAATAAGAAACATTTTCCTTTGCATTCATGCTGATACTTATAAACTTGGCTTGTACAACGAGGCTCAAATATTCAACCCTAATCAGAAAAACGTCGAAAAGGAGGAAAAAAAGTGTAACGGTTCACATATAACGGTTTTAATCCTAGCACCATTGTCATCCAGTACCATTTATTATTGGAATTTGTCTTCATTTTAATGGAAAATATTAGAGACTGTTTTGATGTAATTCTCAAGGTGTTAGGTGGTAGCAGCGTATTGAATGCAATGCTTTACATTCGTGGTAACAAAAGGGACTATGATTCTTGGGCGGCTCTTGGTAACGTGGGATGGGATTACGAGAACGTTCTGCCGTATTTCAAGAGATCCGAAGATGCCAGAGCCGAGGAACTCGCCAACTCACCTTATCATAAAAAAAATGGATATTTGACTGTGGAACGTTTCAAGTATAATCCACCGATAGCCGATTATATCGTTCACTCCGGTGAAGAGTTAAGATACAAAGTGCGCGATGTGAATGGCGCAAATCAGACCGGTTTTACATATTCTTTTGGTACTTTGAGAGATGGATTAAGATGCAGCACTGCTAAAGCTTATCTCCGACCCGCTTTAAAGAGAAAGAATCTATACATCAGCTTGGAATCGTTCGTGGAGAAAATACTAGTAAAAGAAGGTTCAAAAAATCTAAATTGTTCTTCTTTCAATTTTTTTTTTTTTGACAAGTTACTAATACTAGATTAACGTAATATACATTTTATTATGTTGTACGTAATGTAATAGAAATATAAGTATTAATTTCTGATCAAATTATTAGACATTACTCATGGGGTGATAATGCAGTTGCAATAAATCAAGTTGTGATTTCGATGATGTCGCAGGTATCACGTAAAGAAATAAAGATAAAAGAAGCGATTCGTTTGCAGATGATACGTCGAAGGTGGCGTACGGAGTCCTGTTCCGCAAGGGTAAAAGACGTTTCACAGTTAGCGCGAAACGCGAAGTGATTCTCTCTGCAGGTGCGATACAGTCGCCGCAACTATTGATGCTGTCGGGAATTGGACCGAAGCATCATCTCAAGAAGATGAATATATCTGTGGTGCATCATGCACCCGGTGTAGGACAAAATCTTCAAGATCATGTAGGGATGGCCGGGATAATCTATACCATCGATCCTCCGCATAGCAAATCAGAACAAAACAAATTTAGTATAAAACAATCTGACGTTAGAAAGTTGAGAAATATTCGAGAATTGCTGTGGAACAGTTCTGGTCCTCTTTACACGACAGTATTCAGTGCTGGAATGGCGTTTTTCAATACCAAGTAAGCGATATTATATCATCCACGTGGGAGGATTCCGTTTGCCTACATCTTATTTGCCTACAAGCAGTTTTGTGCACAAATATAAAATTAAAAAATAAAAACATATTTACAAGCACTATTTTCTACTTTAAAAACATAAATTCTGTTTAAAAAGACAAATTCTCGGCTTTAAAAAATAAATTCTCTACACAACACTTTAAAAATATATATTTTATTTATATTTTTAATACAATGCGCAAAAGCGCATGTAGGTAATCGATCTGTAGGCAAATGAGATGCAGGGCTAATGATGCTGTAAGCTATAATACATGTAAGCTAATATGACATCGTTTCTGAAAGTTTATTTGTACGTAAAAGTGTATATAGACGATCAAGCTGTATGCAAATAGGATGTAGGTAAACGGTGCTGTAGGTAATTGATTTGTAGGCAAAAGGAGCCGTCTTCATATATGTACATATAATACATATGTGCTTTCTCCTCCCTCCCCCCGAAATTTATCAATCATCATTCATGGCAGAATTAAGTTTATAAATTGAATAATAAACTATATTTAAAAAATAAAATTCCTTTAATAACAATAATCAATTTGTTCAAAACAATCTTATGCTGCAGATATGCAGATGAGATCGATTATCCGGATATACAGCTGATATTCTCGGCCTTCTCGGATTATGGAATTCTCACAGCAAATTTATATGGGGTTGAATCAAGTACCATCACTGGATTGTATGAAAATATCACAGAAGATACTCAAGCTTTCGGAATTTTTCCGCTTCTTTTAAGACCACGCAGCAGAGGCTTCATCGAGTTGAAATCGATTGATCCGGATGAGGCTCCCGCTATTATTCCAAATTATTTCAAGGACTCGCGTGATCTTCAAGTTCTAGTATGTTATTATCATTTAATGGACGCAAAATGATACAATAGCTGATTTAGTGACTAACTAGTTTTTAGTAATAATGATAGGATCAATTGGTATATATGACTGAAATATTTAATTTATATAAATATTTTCTTCAGCGCTCGCGATAAACGCGAATCGATAAGACGGGGTTTCGTACAAATTACAAATTAACAATAGGATAATGAATTGTTAAATGTAATATAATCAGTTTTTGAGCATGGTCGGAGACACTACCGCATCTCCTGATCTCAATCATAAATAGAATTTCTAAAAAATAAATCTCCGTATTAAGTCAATATTGAGTCATGTAGTACAGAGTTTTTCAAGAATTAAAATAATTTATCAATTTTAATTATTATCATTAAAAAGAAATAGTTCAGGAGGCTTGCGTAAAAATGCGTATAAGGACTTGAAAGAGGATTATGCTAATTTCATAGGTAGAGAGCGTGAAATTTATGGAAAGAATAAGGCATACTCGTCTTATGCGGAAATTAAATGCTCGTCCAAACCCAAATCCGATACCAGGATGTTCACAGTTTGATAGCTCGTCGGACAAGTATTGGGCTTGCTACGCACGCCATTTCACATCAACGATATACCATCCAGTTGGCACATGCAAAATGGGCCCTGCCAATGATAGCTACGCCGTCGTTGATGCTAGATTAAGAGTTCACGGGATCTCAAGATTACGAGTGATCGACGCGTCGATCATGCCACATATAGTTTCAGGAAATACTAACGCACCAACGATTATGATAGCAGAGAAAGGTGCAGATTTGATAAAGGAAGATTGGCAATCCTGTTTTGGCACATGCTAAAGATTGTATTTCGCAAGTGATCAATACAGAGTATCGCTATCTTTCATATTACTATATCTATGTATAACATAATCGATATATTTATAATAATCGATTATAAATCAATAGTTTCAACTTTAATTGTGATTTTCAATTTTGGTAATAATGCTAATACAACTGTATACAATCAACATATGATTGACATTTTTTTAGAAAGATAATAAAACGTTTATAAATATAGAAATTGTGTGTGTTTGCAAAGTCCTTACTTTTACAGAACACTAATTATGATATAATTTATAGAATAAAAGTATATATTGTAAAATAAGTTTTCTTGTATCAATTGTATAAGATCTTCAGCAGACTATAGGTATGTATATCGCGCTATTCGTATATATGCGCATGCGCGTATTCTCAATGTATTTCTATTAAGTTTAATTGATGTTACTGGATGAATGATGAATGCACATATATGTACAATGAAATAAGAAGCTATTTATTGGTATACAATAAGTTACTAATTTAGGGCCAGTTGTTTCATCTTCGAATAAACTGTGTAGTAATTTATCTATTAGATAAACAAAAGAGTAAAGGAGAACAAGAGAATAAGACAATGAGCTAAAATTTACTGAAAGGTGGAACAACCCAACCTTGATGTAATATGACGGGTAAAAAACGGCACAAATATACATATTTATTCGTATCGTTACATACACGACATGCGTTACATATCTATGCATTAAGAACAAATTAATTACTACCCGGATTTTAAAAACTTTTTGAATCTATTGCTTTCAAATAATATCACGTCTATATTTATAAATCACTATTTGATTTAATAAAACGGATTAATCAGTGTTTACGGATGGTATCAGTGTTGCATGTAAGAGGGAAAAATTTTCATCGTTTGGGTTCGTAAAAATTTTAATTTAAATACTTATGTATATGGGAAATTATAACGATTGAATTCTTACAAGTGTAGGATCGGTATTATTAGTTGTTAGGTGAATTCAAACCTTTTATCAATATTTATCAATATTTTAACAAATATTTACACTCTTTGACCGTACTCGAATATTTTTTCACTGCATAGTCATGTTATATTCAGTATTTCACGATTTGAGAAACTGTACAGACAAAATAACAGATTGGACATCATTTTCGATATTCTACTAAATAATAAATAAATTGATATATGTGGTTTTGAAACTTATAACAAAATTGTAATGATAAAAACACATTTACCACTTCCAATAAAAGGGACGATGTTAACCAAAGCAAATTGTTACGGCAATCTCTTTTACAAAAGAGAAAAAATATCCTCCTGAATGTAAAATTTGTGATCACATAATTTACGGTGTATATAAGAATTACAGTTTAAAAAATCATCTGCTAAAAAAAAAAACATGCATTAAGTAAGGCAATTAGAAAATTAATGTTAAATACAGGTCATTCCGATATATCCAAATGGTATTAAATCTAAATTTTTATATAAGATATTTTTCTCACAATCAGAAATGCTTACTTTTCAAGATATTTAAGCTATTTAAGGGGTTAGGGACTTTTTATACGCTCAGTATATAAGACATAAAATATTATATTGTAGATACGTAGATGTTTGCTGACGATATCATGATAAATACATAAAGACGTGTTAAAATATGCACAGCAAATATTTAATTTTTGATAATTACATTGATAATAACGAAAAATGATATGATAATCCATGATAGATAATATATAATAATTACGCAACTTGAAAAATATACTCAACAACAAAATTAAAGCATCACTTATCCTGCCCTCCAAAAATAGGCAAATTTCAAAAGAGTGTAACTTCGTTAAGAATGATCGTAAAAAAATTTGTAAAAAAGCATTTTAAAACTTTGAAATCTCTACTTTCGAAAATGGTAATTGATATTTTGATTTGATTAATTCTTTACGAAGTTATGCTGACACAAATGAAAGTGCGTCAAATCTCAAAAATTTTTACTAACTTTGAGAAATTCCACGGCGTGAATTAAAAATCGTATAAAAATTCGGTCTACAGCATTCAAAAGCATGAACCTTTACCTTTAATTTCTTTTCTTGTTGAGCTCTGTAAGATTTTTTTTCACCGAGTTATTCAACGTTGAAGTAAAAATGACTCTTTTGCTGATATTAAATGACTCTAATTTTGTTAAAAACCTTCTGGATATATCTCCAAAATATTTCAAATTATTGCCATTCTCCGATAATTTTGAATTAACGATAGCATTTAACGATGACATATCATTGCACGTTGGTTACAGCCGTTAAAATATGAATACATATTATTTCAAATTCACATGTGTACGCATGTATTTACTTTTCAATTACAATATGTATTGACGCGTGATCCATATGTACAAGTGTGTGATACATGTTGCTAAATCGAGTCTTTTTTTTCCACCGCGCAAATATACAGTGTTTTAATGCTTATTCATATATCCGAAATGTTTACATTTTGCGACAAAGAGTTCATTTTTTTCCCTGTAAACCAGTATAAATTACTACGGTACTTGATCAGGATGATAATAAGACAGCAAGTAAGAAGCAATACATATACCGGTCGAAGCTGAATCTTGAATGCTTTAAATAATTTCATGTGAATTTATATATGGTATCATGTTTGTAATTTCTCAAATTGCGCGCCGAAATGATTTTTTAGACTTAGAAACGCAATTGAACTATCATAATAATATCATAAATTAAATTGCTTAACAATTTAATAATTTGATGCTCAATTGGTATTATTTTAAGAAAATTTTAATGTAGCCACCAAAGACCTCGGTGATCAAGGTTTAGAATGCTCGCACGGAACGCTAAAGATCCGGGTTCGACTTTCGGCCGAGGTAATACTTTTTGCAATAAATTTATTTACAGATTTTTAATATATTAAAATCTTCATAAAATAATGCCAATTGAGCATCTAATTATTAAATAATTGGAATTTAACATATTAAATTGTTAAGCAATTTAATTTGTGATAGATATTTCTATGGTAGTTCAATTGCGTTTCTAAGGGTACGGTCAACGCAATACTACAAATGCTTTAAAGTGTTTTTTGATTGATCAATTTGTAAAATTTTCTTCTGATTGACTTATCAAATGCATCAAATCATTTGTAGCGAGACTTTGACCACAGCCTAAATACTAAAAATTATTTCAGCGCGTTTGTAATTCAAGAGATTACAAACGTGATATAGAAAATTTGCTTAAATTATTTAAAGCATTTAAGATCCCCCCAGCTAATAAATTGTTTATTATAATAATAATAAAGTTGAAGCTAGCCACGTAATATTAGTCAGAAGTAACATCACACATTCGAGGTAAGAATTTTTTATTTAAATATTATATAATATAATAAAAACGAGATGTGAGATAGAATTACAGTAATGTGAAAACACTATTTACATCGTCGTGAAGTTAGCTCCCAACACACATTAAAAAAAATAAAATTTATATATCTCATTCGATTGCTGATCGTTTGCACATATATGCATATTTTTAATTTTTGTTTGCAGACTTTTAGTTTGAAAGTTATTTAAAAAACAATTTTGGGGGGCTAATTTCACACTAATCCCCTAACATCGAGCAAATGGATTCGAAAAGGTCTTAATCGATAGATTTTCGTTTGCACATTTCGAATCAATTCGATTTTTCGTTTACACATCTGTAGTTTAAAAGTTATTAACAAATTAGTGTCGGGGGGCCAACTTCAAACTACTCATAAAATACGTTTCCGGCTCAAATTCGATAGAAAGGAGTTCAATAAAGCACTAATCGATAGAAAACACGTTTTTCAAGAACGTTTACTTCACGATTTTTTTATATGTTAAAATTAAAATTTTTTGAACATTGCATTTTCGTATTCTACAATGTTTAAAGTACGTTCAGTAATTTTTATGATTTTAAAAAATAAAACCTGTAAATACGGCAATCAATTACAACTGTTGCGGACATTTTGCCCCCTGTGTGACCGATATAAAATTCTCTAAAAAAAAAAGGAGATGTGATCACAAAGAGTTAAAACTTTCTCATTATAGATTAAATAATCATGTCTATTTATACGTCATTAAGTGTGGATCTCACTAATCGTAATCTATATAACTGGTCAATTTTTCATCTTTATACTTCAAAAATACTATTCGAAAGATCAAGCTATACTTTAATTTATTCTTTCAAAACTTTCTTATATATTTTATTTGTAAATTTTGAAACATTTTATGTAACACTAAAATATAGAATGTCAATACAATTTTTGAAAAAAAAAAAAAGTTTTTATCATTCGTTTAATAAGCAATATCATGTTTGCTTATTGTAGAAAATCTTCAAATTAACAAACAAGCGATTTATTTATTTATTAGTGTTCAATGAAATTTGTATTTTCTAAATTCAGCGTAAATCTGACTGAGTTATGTAAATGCAATGATCGTGATTTCGAGATCCAGACTGTTTTTTTAAATAATTTTTAATAACTTTAATGTACTACATAACGCGTGCGCGCGCACACACGCGCAAAATTTCTCTCTCTCTCTCTCTCGTTTTTTTCTTGATAAAAGAAATTCTTTAATGATTCGCCGAATGAACAAGTATATAGCATGTTTAATTCGTTTCTGGCTTCCTCAAAGCTTGATCACTCGATCGTAAATCCTCAAAGAGTAAATCCTAAATGCATTAATCCACGCGGTGTGAATCCTGCTTGTAGCCGAGACGAAGACTCGGACGATGACGTCACACCACGTGTGTTTTCTTCGTCAACGAATGTCAGACCCCACGCGATGTGTTTCTCGATTAGTGCATATAGTGTGGTCGTGGTCATGCTGTTCTTTTTGGCTGTGCCAAACGGTAGGTCGAGAACATGATCCTATTGCGAATTCGAGACGCTCCGAATCGATCGTTTAAAATAGCCTGTGATACTGGTAAAAAGATAAATCGATTGGTGCCTATACATATTCTGTATCGTCATATAAACGTCGTCGAAATGTCGATCATCACAAAATGTTAAGGCTACACATTTTTATCCACATCTCAGGTAATATTTGGAAAAAGATCAAGTCTAGAAGTTAATTGGTATTTCAAAATGCCCCTTACACATTAATAGCAAATTCGGTCGAACGCACTAGTGCACATCAAAGTTGTTTTACACTGATTTAATCTGTGTAAATGTAAAATGTAAATATTTCAGATTATATAATACAAATTCTATTTAACCGTACAACAAAATGTATTAAGGATTTTATGATTTACATTATGTTTTTTATGTTTATATTAAACACATATTTTTATATCAATTTGTGGACGACGGCTTTGATATGTACCAGTGCGCACTGAATGCACTCAATTGAATTCGCTACGAGATATATATCTTTTAGAGATATGTATAACGTAGAGAGACGCGCGAAAGTTTTGAAACTTTCTTGAAAGAACCTGCTTTGTAGCTCTTTATGCAATGATTTGTTGAAACAAATATCTTTGGCCTTAATATAGTGAAACCGATATCATCGTAACCATGTGAACAATATTCGTTTCTAGTGATGAAAAATAACTTGAATAAAAGAAAATTTTAATAAAAATTTCAACAAACTTTCTCGAGTTCTTTCACGTCTGGTAAAATTAAAATTGTAATCTAGAATGGTTCATTTTCTTTGTTTTATTTCTGTCATGTGTGTACGATATCTACATCTATTAATGTACAATAGTTAAACGAAATTTCACTTGCGTTTGTGAATGGAGAAATTTCTGATAAGCATTTCGCATATGATATATTTGCCATATATGTAGTACCGGATGTATTACGTATACTCCTCTTTGATGGTAAAAATTATGAAAATACTTTGTCATAAACAAATAACGCACTTTCACGTGAAACTAAACGCGCACCAGAAAAATAGATTCGTTGATTCAGTAAAGCTATAACTGTTGAGCGAGTTCAACATTTGCAACTAAGAAAATTTCCATTAAAAAATTATGTCTGAAAGCAGTTATCAGTATGCTCGTGGAACAAACTCATCTTTGTTAATACTGCAACAAATTAGTTTAATTAAAATAACTAAAATAACTATTTTACGCAGTGCACTTACGCGCTGCACTCTACGATTAATGTTTTTTTTTCTATTATTGGAAGGTAACCGGAAGCATATGTGGTTCTTGATCGAGTTTTCTCGTGCATTTATTCGTTTGTCATCATATCACATATTTAATTTTGTAATAATTTGTTAATAACTGAATCCTTGGAGAGAAGAAGAAATATACAGCTATCGTGTGTGGTGATCGTCCAGTATTTTGGCATTAACTCCCTTTTTTATAATAGGCCATTTTGGATCGTATACGCATTTGGATCTGCATTAACAAAGTTTCTTCGCGAAAACTGAAGTTTATTCAAATTTTGTATGTTTACAGCTTATACGACTTGTAATACTTTATTGAAATTAGGTTTGATTCTAATCTTGCGACCTGCGACTTGGATTCTATGTGCTAAGAAAATCTGACTTAAGGGGGCATATACATTTGACGGTTTCAAAAAAATCGATTTTTTTTAAAATGCATTTTTCGACAGTTTAAATCTTCAAGAATATTGTCCTAAAACCGTTTTTTGAAATTCCAATAAATAAAGAAGTTACAACACATTTTGTCGGGCAGTGCACAGGCGTGCGCTTGCCCTTTCTGAAGCGGCGCAACGCGCCGCGCCGATAGAAGAGCCGAAATCTTATATAACGTTTTTTTTGTTCTATTTACAATATAACTTTCCTTTGAAATTGAAATGTAGGTACTTCAAAAAACGATTCGTACAGAGTGAACATCGATGAATGCGAGCGATATCCGTCGATGTTCACTCTGTACGCAATTTCAGAGAATTAGTAGCCTTTTGACGTGTCAGAATACGTGAATTCAATTCTGCCTGTCATCTTTCCATCTCTTGTTTTGAGCACGATGAATAGGCGTAAAAGTTCTCGAAAGTTACAGCAAGAGAACATTTTTCGGAAAAGTTTTACACGCAAGCGAAAAATGCCACCCAATAAATGACAAGTCGAGGGTAAAACCGCAATGACAGAAAGTTCAGCGAAAAATTATCAAATGGAGGCAAATTTTGAGCAGGAAGGTTCCCTGTGTGGCCCAGGAATTGACGATGACGTGAGAGTTGAATAAATTCAGTTTTACAATAGAGTAAAGCTGTTTGAAAACTTTAAATGCGTTTTTCTCAAAACCATATTTTTAAAATCGATTACAATGATAACTTGAAGACGGATCCACCGATTTGTTTTTTTTTTTTTTTTAATTGAAAGCTTATGAAATTTGCTTGTCGTTGTCGTATCCGATTTTTAAAATTCGAATTCTTTCTATTTTTTTTTAAATAAACAAATAAAATTTTTTGTCGAAAATCGGCACTTTAACTTTAAAAGTTCGCCATTTTGTTTAAAATTCGAATTTTAAAAATCGGATACGACAACGACAAGGAAATTTATTCTACTTTAAGATGCCGTTTGATTTTTGCGTTTGAGATAAACGGGTAAGGAGAAATCATTGTAACCGCGGAATCATGCATGGTGTACACGGCTAACTACACGACAATGAAGTGGGAAGATTTTCCAACAAAATTACTCTAAAAAAATTTATATGAGAATTACAAAAGGTGTAATTTGTTATGCAAAAAGTCCCATTTTTATAATTTGTCTCTTGGTTCTAAAAAAAATTTATGAAGAATGCCTTTTCTTTTAGGCTTCAAATGTATATGCCTCCTTAATACGTTTGAAATAGTAATACGTTTGTAATAATAATTTAAAAATTGCATTCTTGTAAATTTAAAAAAAAAATGGAAACATTTATCAGAATTTGTTGTCTTAATTGATAGAACAATCAATTCTTTGCTACAATAAAGATTGTAGTAAGTTTCTTCATCATAGTAACAAAAATATGCGCTATCTTAGCTAACATGATTCGTTATAAATTTCAATCTTTATAATAAATTCATTTTTGCAGAAAGTTATCTTTATCGTAATTTGTTATGATATTACAAACATGATTGGTTACAATCACTGATTTAATTCAGCTGCATAACTTTGCTACAGTAACATAGAAAAATTGTCCGTATATTTCGGTTGTAGATTTGCTAAATCAGTGAAGATTTTAGTTATTTTGGAAAATCTCTTTTTCCGTGCAGTATTTTGTATAATCCTTTAATAAGTGAACAATATTAAAAATTATATTATATAGGTTGCATTTAAGAAAAAAAGGAAATTAACAACAAGAATAAATCAAATATAGCAATTACACGGATAAAATTTTTCTTAAAATTTACTTTGAAAATCGTGACAATCGTGGGACAACGTAATAATTCAAAGAATTTTATGTCATTTTCTTTGATATAATATTATAATATTAACACAATAAAGCGTTAAAAAAATGTTAATTTATTTTACTAAAAAACAGTTTTAATAATTTTAATAATTTAAAATAAGTTTAACAGTTTATATCATTCTTTATATTTTAAATACACTCACACGCAAAAAAACGGGCCACTTAAATTTTAGCACTAATTTTAAAAACACTAATTTTAGGACACTTGCGCGTAAAGCAAGCGATCCGGATTCGACTCTCGGCCGAGGTAATATTTTTCGCAATAAGAATTATTATTTTCAGATTTTAACATCGTTAAAAGATCGATATAAGATACCAAAAGAGCATCAAATAATTATTAAATTGTTAATCAATTTAATTCGTGATAGTACTGTGATAATTTATTATATAGTTGCGTTTCAAGACCGACGATTGTTCGACGCGCAGTTTAGAAAGACTATATATATCAGTATATAAATTCACGCGAAATTATAAAGCGATACGATAGATAAGATCTAGCTTGACTATTATAGGCTTCGAATTCGTATTACTAATTTTTAATATTTTCAAATAGCAATAACTCAGTGAAAAATCATCGTAGCGAGATGTTTACTGCTTGAAAAATCTCTACTTTTCAAACCAGTACTTCAAAAAACAGTCATGCCGATATTTCGTAAAGTTATACATGAAGATGCATCGGATCGTAACATTTTATACGAAATTTGTGAAGTTGTACGGCACGAATTAAAAGTTATGCATAAATGCCGTTTACAGCTTTTGAAAAAATGAATCTTTACCTTTAATTTACTTTTTTGTTGAGCCCTATACGATTTTTTTTCACCGTGTTATTCAACGTTGAAGCAAAAAGGCTCGCATCTTCATTTATGAGAAATAGCCTTTAATGGTTGAGCTAAATCTTAGGTACTATTATAATTCCGTGTGAATTTATATACTACGTATGTATAGATTCTCAATTGCGCGTACCGCAGTATTATCACGAGTTAAATTGACTAATAATCTAACAATTTTTATGCTCATAGCATCTTGGATCTTAATAATGTTGAATGACATATTAAAATCTATCAATGACATATTAAAAATATGTAAATAATTAATTTATATTGCGAAAAATATTATCTCGGCCGAGAGTCGAACCCGGATCTCTTACATTCCGTGAGAGCGTCCTTACCAGTTAGATTACCGAGGCCTTTGAAAAAAATTTTCGACGCGCATTTGAGAATCTACATACGTAATATATAAATTCACACGGAATTATAATAGCACCTAAGATCCAGCTCGACCGTTAAAAGCTATATTTCTCATTGATTGATTTTTTCAGATGTACGGTGTCCTATAAGATTTAATATTTAAATCTTTATTTATATTTGTGTAACTTCATAAAATATCGGGAAGATATCGGGGGCCGAATAGATCTAAAAGACCATTTTTTGAAGTATCGGTTTAAAAAGTAAAGATTTCAATAAGTTTTAAAAAGCTTTTTTAAACATCTCGTTACGATGATTTTTCACTGAGTTATTGCTATTTGAAAATATTAAAAATTAGTACTAAAATTTAAATAGCCCGTTTTTTTTGTGTGTGAGTGTAGAATAGATAGCAAGTAGTGATAAATATACACAATATATAATATATATAAAATATACATATGATATTTTTAACCTGGCTTCTTATTGTTAGTCGTTTATAAAAATTTTGTCATGTAGCATTATATAAATACTTTATTATATTTGATAACGTTATCTTTACTGAAATAGCATTAAAATCGCTTGTAATAATCAACAGTACGCGTCACTGCCGATAAATAGATACAACGGAGTTTAATTTCTTATATAAAAATAAGCGAGTATAAAATAAAAGGGGCATTACGAGATTGTTCACTGAACCTAATTTTGGGTTCGAAGACGAAAGTAATTGGAAAATGTACTTTGACAATACAATTTTTTAGTCGTATATAAAAATTAATTAACGAATCCTGATAATTCCTGGAAGTTACATTTGCTAAAATGATATATGAATGTAATGATATATAATAACGACTGATCTGTATTAAAATGTAAAGTGTAAATTTTATGAAGAACTTTGTAAAATTTACATTTTACATTTTAATATAGAATAGTTGCCATTATATTATTTTAGCATATTTATATATGCCAATTACATTTTAGCATATATAACTTCCAGGAATTATCAAGATTCCTTAATTAATTTTTACATGGAAAAATTTGCAGTAAATTTTGCGATAAAATATACCTAATAAAAAATTCTCTTTGTGTAGGCTAACAGAAAAAGGTAAGTAATGCGCGAATTTCTTTAAAATTGTACATAACTAATTATTATAATATTAATTGTAAGTTATAGATTCAATATTTTGTATCATATGAAACAAAATTGAAAACAATGCCAGGGTTATTGATGTACCATAAACGCGAGATAATTAAGCTTATTGCAAAATATGTGCTCATTATATTGTCGACGTATGTCATTGTTTTTAATGGTATTCTCATAAATCATATAATTGACGTTTCGTTCCTCTCATCCAAGTGTTTTAACGGACATGTGTCGAAACTCCGTCATTTTCAAACGATTATATATCCTTTCACTAATGAACACGATATAAAATCTGTATTTTAGTAACGATGGTATACGAGAATGATCGAACTAATGATTGACTCGTGTCTGACTTGTCTTCTAAAGAGTAATACAGTAGCATAAAATGCGTTAACGTAAATTATAACAAGATGTACGCGAGACCTAGGTAATCACATACGTACGCGCGTAGATAATATAACAATTATTAAATAGTAAAATTTGTGTCCATTCAGTTATATATAGTTATTAATTGAGTACACGTAGAACTTGATCGATTCGGCCATTATTGAGATCCAATGATCTCGGAACCCCGCAACTCGCGGTCTAAAGGAAGACGGTATTAGGGAGTTTTTGCAATACCGTTTATCACAGATACGGTATTGCAAAGACTCCCTATTGTCACTGCGCTTGCTTAGAGCCGAGACACTACCGTCCCTCCTGATAACATACAAATGCTATAATTCATTATCATTTATCTCCTTGCAATTTACTCAATTCATAGATGATATTAGTCTTTAAATTGCAGACATGCAGTGGTATTTCCTTTGGTTAACCTTGGTGCATTATGTTATCGCTACGCCAGTCAAAGCACATCAGGTGAGCAAGAGATAGTACTCTTTTACAATCGAAAGTTTTAACGTAATGATGTATATATCATCTTGAGTAAGAGAAATCTTCGCTTCTTGTTTTGTAATAAAGCATCTATAATTCATTAAGCTATAGTACAATATCGTATAAATATTCTTTTAAACAATCAGAAAATTCGATTAAATCAACTGATATGCTTTAGCGCTT
This sequence comes from Cyphomyrmex costatus, assembly GCF_001594065.2. NCBI lineage: Eukaryota > Metazoa > Arthropoda > Insecta > Hymenoptera > Formicidae > Cyphomyrmex > Cyphomyrmex costatus. The sequence continues at coordinate 250,285 of NW_017280520.1, read as the reverse complement.
TTAATTTTGTTGCATAATATTTCATGTAACTACCAAAAGCAATTGTAAACTACAGACTGTAACGTAAAAGAGAAAAGTAGACAAAAATATAGAAATAATTCTCATACACACAAAAAATTCTCATATAAATTTGAAATGCTCATATTATTACAATATATTAATATAAACAATGTTTAAATAGACGTTTTTGATATGAGAAACGTGATAATTAAGAGTAACGTATCAGTCGAGTATTTTCATCGTGTCAAACGTATCTTTTTCCGCAATTCAAGGAAGTCCTGATTTTCAGATAAGGAAAACACTATCGTAAATTTAATAACTGCGGGCAAGTTTTACAACAAAATTCGTAATAATCTGAACGATGCATTTATCTATAGAAATTTACATGGAAATATCTTTATCACGAGTTTTACATTAACATATATAGTATTAATACGTACGTACTTTATATTAGATGGAAGCACACGTACAGTATTCGAAAATTATATATATATCGAACTTAATACGATTAGAAATATTATTAGAAATGATATAAATTTCCCCAAACAACATAAAGTCTAAAATTGTGATATAAGACGTCTTTAAGTCATCTTTTAGACGCTTTTTGTTGTCTGGGTCTATTTCGTAATAAACCTTTTATTTGTATCCGTTTAAAGCGAATGTTATTATCTTAAGCCGATTCAAGCAACCAACGATTATACGACCAATGGATGTTGCTCGTGCCGGTTCGAGGATACGCGATACGTAGACGATGTCTGTAACGTCAGCTCTTTTATGACTTTGGTTCAAAATGTGATATCCTCTAGATGCGATATTGCTGACCCTTGTCGACGATTGGGCAGCGACAAAGTACCAAACGAAAATGAATGGTAAGAAATTCGCAAAATCTATGTATGCATATAATGCTAGAGCACTTCTTCTATACTCGTATATATATTCTATTCTATTTTATATTATGAAAGATCAACCATGTCTTCAGGTTCGACTTTATAATTGTCGGCGCAGGTGTGGCCGGACCAATAATCGCGAGAAGATTGAGCGACACTCCATGGCGAAAAGTTTTGCTCATCGAAGCTGGCCCTGAAGAACCCAGTATGACAGCTATACCAGCTTTTGCGTTCCATGCCCTAAATACGTCCATCGATTGGAACTTTAAGACGGAACCAACATCATCGCATCCTACCGCCTGTTTAGGTATTAAATATCTTGTATCGTATAACAACTGTTCTGCCTGTAAAGGCATTTACTTATGGAAATCTATCTATCTATCTAAATTTTCATATACTTTAGCCAAATTGTTTTTTTTTTCGTTTTTTTACCCTTAAACAGCCTATAATAATGAAACAAGTAATTCAATGTAGCAATTTTTCCAATTTTCTAAAAGTCTCACAGAACAAAATCAGAATTATTAAATATTTAAATCTTAATATAAAATTTTAGATCAAACTTTATGCTACAAAAATAAAACCTTAATAAATTAATGTTACAATTATGTCTTTTAGAAACGGGTGGCGTCTGCACTTGGCCGAGAGGCAAAATAGTTGCCGGAACCGGTGCTTTCCACGGTATGATGTACGTTCGAGGACATCCTGAAATCTACAATCACTGGGCACGGGAGGGTAACTCGGGTTGGTCCTACGACGAGATTAGTCATTATTTTGAACGGGTGGAAAATCCGGTCAATCCAACAATCTTATCGGACAAACCTAGAAGTTTTACAGAAGACGGCCTGATGAATATTCAGTATTATTCACATAAGCCGGATTTCGTAAACGTATTATTGAAAGCCGCTGGCGAGTTGGGTTACAGAACTTCTCAATTAAAAGAATACAATCAAACTGGCTTCATGATCGCACCGATGACAATTAAGAACGGTATGCGTCTTACAACTTCGAGAGCATATTTAAGACCTGTTCACGATCGTAAGAATTTGCGAGTGCTGACAAATGCACAAGTCACTAAGATCTTAATTAGACCGTGGGAACAGAAGGCTTACGGCGTGGAACTGGTGGATAAGAATGGTTATAAGAGAGTGATGAAATGCGATAAGGAGGTAATCTTAACAGCCGGTGCTATCGGCTCACCGCACATTCTTATGAATTCTGGCATAGGACCCGAAAAAGACCTTGCGAAGTTCGGCATTAAAGTATTCAAAGATCTGCCAGTTGGTAAGAATCTGCACAATCATGTGTCCGTGGGGGTACCGATGAGTATCAAGGACATTCCATACGAGACCGTGACTATGGAAGCCATAAATCAATATTTAGAGAATAAGACGGGACCATTGGCCAGCACTGGTATCACTCAAGTTACCGCTTTCCTCGAAAGCAGTTATGCGATCAACGGTATAGCGGATATCCAAGTCTTCTTCGACGGATTTAGTTCCACTTGTCCAAAAACAGGTTTATACGATGAGTGCATGAATGGTAAGTTCCTGTCCAATTGCCCGGACAGAAGGAAAATCATAGCGAGACCTACGGTGGTTTGCGCGGAGAGTCGAGGCGACTTAAAACTCCGCTCAAATAATCCTTTGGATCCGCCGTTGATATATCCAAATTACTTTACAAACGAGAAGGACTTGATGATTCTACTTGAAGGTATCAAAAAGGTTAGCAAACTTGTTGACACGCCCGCTATGAAGAAATGGGATCTTCGTTTGGAACAAGAGAGAAGTCCAATGTGTAGCGAGTAAGTAATAATTCGTATAAAAGTTTTCATACAATTACGATTACCTTGCAGATTAATCCTGAATTTCTGATTCTCTGTTGAGTTTATAGTCGACTTTTCTTTAACAAAAATATAAAAATATAATAATAATTTTTGAAGTTCAACAATTAAAAACAAAGATAAACAATTAAAATGCAAAATATATTTTCGTGTAAATCGTGTAATATTTCAAAAGTTTTGAAAAAATTTCATGAGTTTCTATTAGTTTTCTTTATTAATTTTTTCTATTAGCTACCATTTTGGCACGGACGCTTTTTGGATGTGTCAAATAAGAACGCAAACTGGACCAGAAAATCATCAATCGGGAACATGCAAATTGGGACCAAGTACCGATCCAAGTGCAGTAATAGATTCGCAACTTCGAGTACATGGTATATCGAATATTCGCGTTGCCGATGCTTCCATTTTTCCGACTGTACCAAACTCCAATCCCATTGCTGCAATCATGATGGTGGCTGAAAAGGCAGCTGATATGATTAAAAATACTTGGTCGTAAATGTGTTTAAATGTATAAATTTTGATACAATGGATTGTAATAATAAAAGTAACGCGTATATGTATACATAATATGTATAATTGTATATATATGTATATACGTTATAATGTTTATACACACACATACTTGCTCGGAGAAGAAGGAGAGAAGGAGGGAGAAGAAGATACTGTTTATTCGAAATTTTCGATTATGTGACAATAGATTTTTCAAGGCAAATGCATTTTTATAATAAAACTTTAATTAAATTATTGTAAATTAAAAATATAAGTGGCGATAAGAATTTTGCGCAGAGCAAATATAATGCGCATTACTCGGGTTTTTATTAACGAGTTCATAGACAATTATTTGTTTATTTGTCCTATTATTATCATATATAAATACTATGAATCAAACATTATTAAAGTAATCTATTACTTTAATAACCAACAGTATACTTAAACATTTTGTATACTAATAGTATACTTAAACATGTACTTTACTCTTGTACGCGAGCCAGCATAGCTACACTGTGGGTTGAATTTTTCGACGTAAACGATGAGCAAAAAAATCGGATTCTGGACATTCTTAGGGCAAATAATTCTAGAAACATTTTGAGACCAAAATGATCCCGGTAATTAATTGCTTTAATGTACTTTACTCTTGTACGCGAGCCAGCACAGCTACATTGTTGGTCGAATTTTTTGATATAAACGGTGAATAAAAAAATCGAGAATAGAGCAAAAAATTAGCAAAAAATAGCCCTTCAAGAATATGTACTTGATTTTTTATTTGCTGCTATTTTTCTTTGTGGCTGTGCTAACTTTAATCTTAAGCTAGCACAGCCATGGGTTTTAACGAATCGGCTAAAGCAAAAAAATCGGGAATAGAGCAAAAAATTAGCAAAAAAAATAGCCCTTTAAGAATATGTACTTGATTTTTCATTTGCTGTGCTAACTTTAATCTTAAGCTAGCACAGCCATGGGTTTTAAGGGGATCCTTAACGACATCTTACACACAGATTACGTGTCATTGACACATCACTACATCAATATCTTACTCACACACGCCACACATATACGTAGATTTTTGTATCGTAATTATGTTTTAATTAAACATCTAAATCTAATTTTAAGAATTCCACGCTGTTTCTTCATGCAAAACTACGTGCCTGTGGACTATTATTTCTTAAGTACAGATTGCGCAGCTTTTATAGGTGTACAACTTTGCTCCCGCCGTATAAATTTATACCTGTAAAAACGGCGGGAGCAAAGTTGTACACATGTATAAAACAAATGTTGTTACGACGTGCAACGACGTGACAGCTCTGGAGCGCCATATTGAACTAAAAAATGATAAAGAAGAACTCATTTTGAAATTTTTTATCGTTTTCAGCATAGATTCTACCTTACAGGCACGTATTAATGCGTATACTTTAATTCTGTAAAAGGATTTTAGAATCTGTGAATGACAAAAAAAGTATTTACGATACAAAAATTATACGATTTAATCGGTAATACAGGAGGCTTTAGGATCCCCTTAACGAATCGGCTGGAGCAAAAAAATCGGGAATAGAGCAAAAAATTAGCAAAAAAATAGCAAAAAAAATGTGTTATTGGTCGCGTTTGATTGTGCTGAAGTGGCTGTGCCATCTTATAATAGACGTCAGGAAGAGTGGCAGTGAGAGAGACAAGAGAGAGATATTTTTAGTTTATTGTAATTTAAATTCGACTTTGTGCTTTCGTTAAATTATAAATAATATCCTATTATATAATATTTCAATACAAGTATACACGTTTGTAATTAATCACTAAACTAAAAATAGTAAACATGAGCCACAGAAAAGCGTACGTTGCATCAATAAGATAAAAATCAACGCAAATGTGCAATAATGCTAAATCATATTTTCGTCATTATTCTCTCTCTCTTTCTCTCTCTCTCTCTCTCTCCCCCCCCCCTTCCTCCTTCAGCGTTAGGAAAAAGAATTAAAAATAAAAATATTACTAAATGAATCAACGTTTAAGCTAGATTATAATAATTAATCAGCATCATAAAACATGGTATCTCTTTAAAAGACGGAAAAGCGTGGTTTAATAAGATAATGAAAATCAATGCACACATGCAATAATGCTAAGTCATATTTTCGTCATTATTATTATTATTATTCTCTCTCTCTCTCTCTCTCTCTCTCTCTCTCTCTCTCTCTCTCTCTCTTTCTTTTTCTCCTTCCCCTTAAGCATTATGAGAGAGAATTAAAAATAGAAATATTGCTAAATCAGTCAACGTTTAAATTATAAGATTACTTGATTAATGAGTATAATAAAAAAAATATGGCATCTCTCTTTAAAACATACTAAAATTATTTAAATTTAAGACAAATTATTATATGATAAACGAATTTTAGAAATTTTTAACTTTGAAAATAAAATATAGGAAAATTAGATTTTTTACATGTATATAGCCTGATTACACTTGTAAAATTTGTTTGTGTCATAATAATGTCGAGATATGTAGATAGCGCAAACAAGAGAGGGCAGGCAAGACACCTTGTAACCATGGTTGCCACCTTTCAATCGTCATGTTCCATTGAAGATCGATGCTCTATGGAGACGTTATATCCTCCTAAACATTGATAATAAATACAAGAAACTGCTAAAATTAAAACTTTCTGATAGTGCATTCCGTGGAAAAAAAATCAGATAATGGAAAAAAATTTTAACTGCGACGCGTACACTTCAAACACAGCGGTTATAAAATTTTTGAACGGGTAGCTGATAATTCCTTTTATTTGTCAAAGAATCACAAATTCTCGGTCAAAAAGCTGGAATCTCCGGTTCTTCCAGATCGAAAACCAGAGAAAGGTGGCAACCATGCTTGTAACCTTCGTCTTCTGACTGAAGGAGATACTGACTGTTGACGAGCACTTTAGTTTGAATCGGATCGTTGCTGCAACATTCTCGGTAAACCCTCTTTTCTAATACATAATATTATTAATATTTATTTATAATATATTTGAGTACTCGTTTATATCATACTCTTACAATTAAAAATACCAAAATTTAATATAAAATTGTTTTTTAATGAATTTTTATGTGATAATGACAGGGTCAAGAAATGATAAGGCTTACATAATTAAAATCAGTAATCTGTCTGATTATAATCTATCAAGATAAAGTACAAATAATAAAATTATTTTATTTGCAAAGCTAATACTTTAGTAAACAATAATATAAGATAATGCTTATTTGTTTGTAAAGTAAAATATCAAAACAAGTATGAGACGAGTAAATAAGATATTTAAATATACAGATATTTTTTAACTATTTAATAAATAGCAAATATAATATAAAAATGTTTTGACTCACATAGTTTTCATTAGTTTATAATTAATACAGAACTTAAACTTACAAATCTCAAATTTAAATCTAACTATAAAGTGACAATTAGAGACCAAGATAGTAATTAAACAAAATTTCTTTTCCGTATATGATGTGGTAATTGAAAATGTAGGTACACACCATGTTCAATAATAATATATAAGTCGATTGCGTTAAATTGTAAAATGTAATAACAAATTCCTCGTTTGTGAGAATTACGTTAAGTCTAATTTAGTATAAAGTCGTAGTATTATAAAACAGTCTTGATAATTAAAATCAAGTTAATAAAAAAATTTAATAGAAAAAATATTAATCAGAAACAGAAATGATAATGCCATTAAAACTCCTGTTTTTGATTAATATATTTTCTATTATATTTTTTTATTAACTTGATTTTAATTGTTGAGACAGTTTTATAATATTGATTTTATACTATAAATTAGATTTAACGTAATTCTCATCAATCAAATGAGGAATTTAATATTGCACTTTACAATTTGACGCAATCGACCTATATATTATTGTTGGACATGGTGTGTGCCTAAATTTTTAATTGCTACATCATATACGGAAATGAAATTCTGTCTAATTACTATCTTGATCTCTAATTTAATTATTGCCACTTTACAGTTAGATTTAAATTTAAGATTTGTGAATTTAAGTTCTATATTAATTATGAAGATTCTGTGAGTTGAAACGTTTTTCTATTATAATTGCTATTTATTAAATGGTTAAAAAGAATCTGAATATTTAAATATCTTATTTTCTCATCTCATGGTCGCTTTAAAGTTCAATACTAAAGCTTTATTTAAAGGTATTAATAAGATGGGCAAATTTATGTGTATTCATGCCGTATTACGTTATATATACGAGTATATATATATATATATATATATATATATATATATTCGCACAAATTCAATTAATTTTAATAAATTGTAGTATTACAGTACACTTTAGTTTTTCATTAATTAAATCAAATACATTTTTCTATATAAATTAATGTATTGTGTAAGAGAGAGAGAGAGAGAATCAAACAACTGACAATTTTAAGATTATCTTGTAAAAGTTGCATTCTAAAGTTGACCTTACACGGTTAATAATACTGTCTTTATTAATAAATATTGACAGTACTGATTGTGTATGGTTAATATTAGAAGATTGATATAGGATAGATTTTGATTCTCAAACATCCAGTATTATTAAGATCCATGTCACAGTATATCTTAGTGCAATACATATGTAAAACTAAAGTGATATATATTGTTAATAATATTGAACGTGTAAAGTTGTAAAAATACTAAAAACATAGATAAAATAACATATACTGTCGGTATTACTGATTCAATATTAGTAATCAATATTATTAAGCGTAGGATCACCTTAAGATACACCATCTTACCGTCCTTGGTAATACGAATAATGAAATTCAATCGCGATACACAAGATTAAGTTCAACAGTAAGCAAGACATCGTGTGACAATTAACAATTCAAGCATATATGATGTTGTCATATTCTTTACGACAGTAAAAGGTGAAGTAAATAAATTTTAGCAATTTTAAATGCAGAGAAATTCTATTGCTCATATGAGATAATCGATAATAAGTACTGCATAACAAATATTGTTTTATCTATTTATATACAATAAATAAAATTAATTAATTAAATAGAACTTATTTAAATAAAAGTATGTTACAATTTTTTATAAATATGAAAATACTTTTGAGCAGAAGTAACACAAATAAGTAACTAAGTATATGAGCATGAAAAATTTGAAGTATAAAAACATGAAAAATAAAAAATAAAAATATGTACAGATCTTTGTGATAATGAGATAATTAAACGGTATGAAATTTCGTGCGCTACTGTGTATATTTTTACCATAAGTATAAAAAATATTTTATACACATATTATTTTTACTAGTAAAAAATTCCACTCATTAGTTGATAGTTACTTTCTACATTTTTTTTTCTTCTTTTCGATACTTTTATTTAAACACAAAGCTCTCTCTCTCTTCCTACATATAAGTAAGCGTGTCCTATTATGATTACAACAAATTATCATCGAAATACAGAATATGTTATATTTATTACATAGACGCAATAAAATAATCGTTCTATATATTCAATTTGTGTTTTATTAATGAATTTTAAAGACTTGAACTGTGCACTAGCTATTTATAAATAAGATATGTTATCATTTAAGTATCCCTATATTTTTACTAAATTTTATTCTTTTATCAGGAGACGCGGTAGCGTCTCCGGCCATGTTCAAAAACTCTGATATCATTATCGTTATGATATGATATCAAATATATTCTAACAAATTTGCTTCAGATATTATCCGAAGAGAGACTTCAGTCGTCTTTGCGTTCTCAATAAATGACATCAAAAAAATTAGTAAATAATACAAATTAGATAATTAATAGTGTATTCGATTTACTGATTTGGGTAATTAATAGGTAATTAATTCGCGATCTACTGACTTGACTCGATTCCGAGTTAACGGTTTGTTCTTTTTAGCTGCATTTCTTGAACGGTTTACGTTCAATTTCTTCACTTCCAGATAAATTCCGGATAAATTTATCCAGGAAATATCTCTATTATGTTCTAGGAGATATCTCCCAGATAAAGTTATCTAGATGTTTTCCTTGTTTGTAGACAATTTACGGTCGGTACAAAAATTATTTATTAAAGTTATCTAGATGTGAAGAAATTGGGTATTAGCTCTTCTTTTGCAGTTAAACAGAACAGGCCATTGACTAGGAGTCGAATCGAGTCTGTAAATCGAATACGCTATAAAAGTTAGCGTTTTAAAATTTTATGTGTGTTATGTTATAATAATTACGTTACTATTAAATTGGATATTAAAAGTCGATATTCTAAAAAAATTTATATTCGTGTGTGATAATTTTATAATAATTACTTTTATAATTCTATAATAATCTCTTTCAGTATTAAATTGACCAGTGATTAATTACTAATTTACACGTGCGCTTTAAAAAGAATTAAAGAAATTACAAGGAAAATTATAAAAATAATTTTTGTTATTTATAAAAAATAAAGTTTGAGAAAATAAGAAAAAATGTGTGTAATCGTAAGTTTATCTCTGTAAGAAAAATAATAGTACGTTATTTATAAATTAATTATAATTATTAAGTTATTTATAAATTATATCTTTTGTTTAAATTATTTATAAGTATTATTGAGTTTAGATTAAGTCTAGTTTAAATTTAGTTCAATTTCAAATTTACATTACATTTTTCGAATAATTATTAGTCATCATTCATTTCAAGAACGCGTGTCTTCATGCTTCATATAAATTCAAATGGTTAGGCATTTATGACGTCAACTACAAGATATTTTGTTATTAATATATTTATACAAAATTATTTATATAATTATTTTTCAATAAAACTTGTAAACATTTTGCAAGGTTATAGAAAAAATAATTGGAATTTTGATTTATCGTTGAAAATAAGGAATGAGTCTAAATATTGTACATAAAGAAAGAAATTTGAATTTTATTGCTGTTGAGAAGAATGTAAAATTTTTTATGGATAGCTTAAAATAAACTTCAAGACAACTCAATAAAAAAAATTATACAAAATAAATAATTTCCTAAATATTAAACCTAAATATATTCCTAAATATTGCATTTTATATGTTTTTTTTATTTGAAATTTTAAAGTGTTCTCATCTTGGTAGTATTTTCTAATATAAGCTGATTTTTCATTTAATTACATTCAATATCATATTAGGTTTCGTCGTTTCAACCTCGAGATGCCGTACATTCATTTTACTGATTGAATAGAATTTTAAGATTATCTATGACATGAGACTTCAAATAATCTTATATATAAGATGAATTATAAATAGCATTCGCAATTAGTATATCAAAATATATTTTTTTTCGACAGAATTGAATCGTCGTGTGTTCGACTTAATCAACATGGAAGCATGTTTGGCTAACGCTGCAAATTCTGCAGTTACTACTCCCGCAAATGTCTTTGCGTATCTGATACAAACGCTTCTGACAGCGCAATGTAGCTTGAGCGATGTCATTTACCCTCCAGATCGGTCGGAAGAGATTGCGACTTCTAATAGAGAATTCGACTTCATCATCGTGGGCAGTGGAAGTGCTGGCTCCGTATTAGCCAATCGTTTGACTGAGATAGAAAACTGGAAAGTATTGCTGATCGAAGCTGGTGAGGATCCCTCGATACTCAGCGAAGTTCCCGCAGCATTTCTCTCGTTATTACATTCGCCGGGGGATTATTCCTATGACATCGAACCCGAGAAATTTGCCTGTCAAGGTAACAAGAACAAGTTGTGCAAATGGTCAAAAGGCAAAGCTGTCGGCGGCAGCTCTACACTAAATGCCATGCTTTATATTTATGGCAGTGACAAGGATTATAATGAATGGTCTCAAATGGGCAACAAGGGCTGGAGTTATGACGAAGTACTGCCATACTTTAAAAAATCTCAAAGCTGCGGTCATGGACATAGCGACGAGTGGAGAAGCAAGTACTGCGGTCATGGCGGACCGTTGAGCATCAGGTATTACAATTACACTCAACCGAAAATACATGAAATGGTCTTGAACGCTGCTCGCGAGATGGGCGTACCTATTTTGGATACCATCAACGGTGACAAATTCGTCGGATATGGTAAAGCTCAAGGAACGTTGGATAAAGGTCGTAGAGTGAGTGTTTCAAAAGCCTACTTGTCGCCGATCAAACATAGGAACAATTTGTACATGATGAAGTCAACTCGAGCTGACGCTGTTCTCTTGGACAATACTCGAGCAGTTGGAGTTCGTGTGACTTTGAAAGACGGACGATCGATTGATTTAAAAGCCTCGAAGGAGGTAATCTTATCGGCCGGCAGCATCGCCAGTCCGCAACTTTTAATGCTTTCGGGTATTGGACCCGAGAAGCACCTACGCGAAATGGGAATACCTACGATCGTTAATTTACCCGTTGGCAAAAATCTTCAAGATCATGTCACGTGGTTCGGTTTAAATTTGGCTTTCAAGAATCAGAGCGCGACACCACTGTCACCTACGTTTATCCTAGACGCAGCTTACGAGTATTTAATGCACAATCGAGGACCTCTAACAAGTGCCAGTGGCTACGATCTTACGGGTTTCGTCAATGTACATGATTCGAGTGCCAAATACCCCAACATTCAGTTCATTAACGGTCACATACCACAAGGGCACATACCCGTGGCGATTAATTTATTTAACAGTCTTAACGTAGACACGGAAATAGCTAAAAAAATAATAGAAATTCTAACAGAGGCAGATCTAATCCAGTGTTTTTCGATTTTGTTGAAACCAAAGAGCGTGGGCGAGATACGGCTACGTAGCAGAAATCCAGCAGATCCTGTTAGGATTTATGCCAACTATTTCTCCGAGCAGGAAGATTTAGACACCATGTTGAAATCATTGGACTTTCTGAAAAAGATGACCAACACTGAGACATTTAAACGGCACAAGGTGCGGTTGCATCACCCAGATATTCCTGATTGCCGTCATACCAAATCCGACTCCGACGAGTACTGGAAGTGTAACCTGCGATATATGTCATCTACGATCTTTCATCCTGTTGGAACGACAAAGATGGGTCCTCAGGGCGATCCTACGGCTGTCGTAGATCCTCGTTTAAAGGTTCATGGATTACAGAGATTAAGGGTCATTGATGCATCTATTATGCCAACGATCACCGGTGGAAATACGAATGCGCCAACGATAATGATAGCCGAAAAAGGCGCAGATTTTATCAAGGAGGACTGGGCTATTATAGAAGGCAAGAACGAGTTGTGAAAGCGAAGCGAGGCCTTAATAGTAGAAACAAATCTTTTTCTAAAAATGAGTTTATTTCTCTGACTTTTCTTTTTTTTCTTTCATGTGCTCTTCAATTTACCGTATTTATAAAATCAATTAATTAAGCGTGTTTAAATAAGTATATTTAGTCTAGTTTTGGCATTTATAAATTAAATTATGCATTTTTGAGACATTTAAATTTAAGGATTGGGGTCTCTGCGAAAAAATTCTTTAGAGAGTATTTATCGTTAGTAAACAACATAATCAGATTTTTTTATCTATTTTTGCTTTCAATATAGAACAAATATGATTATTTTTATAATTAGATCTATGCAACTTTAACGTACCAAAAGATAGAGAATAATTGTGTTTTAAGTGAAGAAAATAAATAAGATTTGTAAATTATTTATAAAATATTTTATATTTGTTTATAATTGTTTATAAAAATTTCAAAACAAAATGAATAAACAGATTAATTAATCTTGTTGATTAATGTGTTCCAAGTGGATTCAAATTAATTAAAGTATTGTCTACTACTGGCTACTACTTTTTCCCATCTCTCAGGCAATTTTCGAATTCCATCTCGAAAAAATTACTCGTCTTTGGAGGCGATCATCTTTTAGAAAACGGACCAAACTAATTTGTACTCCCAAAAGTCAAGATGAATTCTAATAAATATCTATGAGAGGTTTTGTAATTATATTAGAGAGAGAGTTTCAATATATAAGGTATTTAATAAAATATATATAATAATCCAGTAAAATTTTTTCTGTGTAAATGTTTTTATCTTATAATGTACACAATAACAAAAAATAAAATGTTAATGATTCTATTCGCAATTTATTTGTAATTTAATATACAAAAAGCTTTTATTATGGCCTTTATTCTTTGTCTTCTTCTTCTGCTTCATAAAATTTTTTAAATACGTACACCTTGTATAAATATATCTAACAAAATAACACGTAGGTATTCATATCATAGAATTAAAGAGAAAAGGCAAATGTAACAAAAAACGATCTCAAAATCACTCAGCGAAAGTAAAACTTTCCTCAACGTACACAGAAGCAAATATGCGTGTGATCTGAATACAAAGAATAATGCTTTGAAACGTTTTGAATATGCAGCCCTGTATAATTTTAAACATTATTTCAAATATTAATATAAATTGAGTGTGTGTGTGTGTGTGTGCGTGCACGCGAGGGGGATGTATATGTGGGGGATTTATATTCAGATATGTAAATTTGTTAAATTAACTCTGTTTAATTTATTGTGAATACAGTCCTATCAACTTTTTTTATAAAATTAAATATTTAACATTATTTTATAAAATTAGATATTGAACATTTTTTTATCTGGACTTTTTTTTGTCTTAAGAGTCAGATGTTGCATTTTATTATTAGTCTTAATTTTAATTTAAAATTAAACGTGCATTTTGTGGAACAAGGATAAGGGAAAGGTGATATGTTTTGCTAAAGTAGTAGGTCTTCGTGGTTTATAAGACGAACATAATGCTTAAAGTCTCAGTCTTTCGCTTTCTCTGCCACGTTAAACTGCTCGATCGCGCAACAGCGTTTCAATACCACGTGCACCTGTGTTCTTTTTGTCGAGACAATCTTGTACCAGTGTCATGATGCAGTGTAATACTTTGACTAGAGAAAGGGAATTAATCAACTTCTATTATCACGCCGTAATGATATTTCCTTTATAGGTTGTATATATACATAAGACATATATGCATTTCTAATTATTTTATAATAATATATTTATTATAACATTGAGAATGACCCGATCGATGTCAAAACGTTTGTAATTGTTTTTATCTCTATATTTTATCTTTATATTTGAATTAAACATTCTTTATTACATAACTAGCTGTTAGTCCTTCAATTGTTCTATTTTGTTTTATACTTACAGAACCTTATTATTATTTATTACACATATGCATATTGTACATAAATATTGATATTGTAATCGATATATAAACGATAAAGTATAATTATGTAACTAGTCAATGTGTTCAAATTTTACATAATTTTACTAATCAAAACGCCAAGCAAGTTTATGTTTCTAAAATTTATTACGTGTTTGCATTTAAACCAGTGTTCTAATTAAAATCAGAGGATTACGTATAAAGTGGAAATGTTTAATACCCTTCAATACACATGTTTTTAATTACAAATTTATGAAAATATTTAGTTAGGTATATATTTTTAATCATATACATATCTACTTTGATAAAACATATGCGGAAATGTGTTGTGTGATTAAAAATAATATAATTAAAAATTTTCAAAATCACAGACATCTGTAATGTTATTTATTATTAAGTATACTATACTATTATAAATAAAACAAATATATAAATGTCACAGATATAAAAATAAAAATATTCTGTTAAAACATATCGCGCAATTATTACTAGTCGATTGCCAATATTAATATTATTCTAGGATAATTTATGTAAGAAAAACAAATGTAGGTGCATAGCACTTAAAGTTACAGTCATCTAATAACTATGAATTCTTTAAGTAATTTAGAACTAATCTTTCCATACACACACACATACACACACACACACACACACACACACACACACACACACACACACACACACACACACACACACATATATCAAGTTAAAGCACAGCTCACAACGAGAACTTTAATGAAATCTTCTCTTTCCACAACTTATAATTTATTATTAATTTTTGAAAAAACATTTTCGAAATGCACAACAAGTAGAAAAACTTTAGTTAACACAATTCTTATGTCAAGCAAATTTTAATAGATTTGTGTGATTAATTATTTATCAATGTATTTAACTCAGTATTCATACTAGATTCTTACATTTAAGACCATCTTAGCTACAGTTTCAAGATATTATGTCACAAGCCAATCACAGAGCTACGCGCGCGTATTAGTACATTAAGACATTAAGACAATCTTAAAATAAGAACTGATTACTTATACCGACCTCAGTGAAAATTAGAAACTTACTAATTGATAATTATCGTGATATCTGATCAAATTTATTTCAAGTGGATCAAAAAAAATTTTTTATTTAAAAAATAAAAAAATTCCATTGATTTTATGAATTTAGAATAATTTTAACAATAATTCTAGAAGTATAAATTTGGTTCATCAAGGAAACGTTTTTATATTAAAAAAAAAATTAAGTATCTTTTTCTCAGATCTTATAAAAAGTAACAAATTTGAATTAAAATTAACGAACGATGTAGCCAACTTTCTAAATTGTTGCAATATTCAGGTATTATATACATATACGAAATATCCAGTAATGTAATTCGGTAACGGTCTCTAGTTTCAGATTATTTCATTAATATTTATAACCTAAATTCTTTCTTAAATCATTTATCTATTATGTCATTTAGATTGCTTACCATTTGTTTGGAAAAACTTGTTTGAAAACCACTTAAAGGAAATATTTAATGCGCTGCGTACTTAAATGCCGTTTCAAAGATTCGTGAATTATGCAAAAATTAATTGCTTAATTTCTTATTCTGATTTCGCCTTAATTATTGAAAAGAATACGCGTCAACTTGGACTAGATCTATCTAAGCCAAGAATATATAAAAACATTAACTACCTATTAATTTCCTCAATATTTTTTACATTTTTTGTAATACAGATTTTAATCAATAGTTTATTTTTTAATTAGTAAAATGTGTAAATTAGTGTAATTTCAACTTGTAATAGTAAAATGATTAAAAATTAGACCCTTGTTAGTCTAATTTTTAATTTCTTCACATATATAATTTTCTCTCTATGTTCTGCTATTACATTATTGACGAATGAAAAGAAAACATATAAGTAATAGATTGCATGATAGCATTCGTTAGATTAACACATGCGCAAGCTGTATATAGTATGTACAAGTTTATTGGAGCGTGGACATGTGTGACAAAACTGTAGTTATCGCAAATCAGTACACATTTATGTATAACAAATTTTTACACAATTATACTAAAGTTTACTATTATATAGAAAAAATATAACATCCCCCTTGAAAAAATATAAAAACATTTTTCTATCATATATTAATCTTATGAACCTAATCGTGAATCCTTTCATTATCAAAAAATCCATTTTTAATTATTATCAAAAAATCTAATAAATAAAATAAATTGTTTTTATTTTCACAGATTCTCGCAAAGTCTCAAAGGGACTGGAAATCTCAAAGAGAAATGTTCCGACGATTTTTATAATTAAAGCACATAAATCACAACGACTCTTTTATTTCTATAATATCATTAAGCAATATCCGTTACATACGTTTCTCCCTTCGACTGGGCGGACTTGTGCAGTTACAATTAAAGCGCTATGATATCGCTATCAAGACGTACAATAAAATAAGACAGATTTTAACTGTTTATACTGAAGATAGTTTCTACAAGGAACAATCGGAGAAAAAATTCGTGACAGAAGAAGCAAAAAATATTCGTAAATTCGCTATTCGAATGCGTAAGCTTCAGTCAAGGTCAATAGTAATCGAAAGTACGATCAGAGTAAGAGATGAGCGTCGCGACAATAATCGGCACCGCTATAAAAACAGCCACTGTCCTCCTTGGCGTCGGTATCGGCAAGATAACTATAATCCCAGTGTTGATTGCCGCCCTAGCATACTTCAATTATGACCTCATGGACCCGGAAAATCATCCGCGCGTAACGAAGCAATTGAGGAAAGATTACGACTTTGTTGTAATCGGCGGCGGTTCAGCTGGCAGTGTGCTCGTCAATAGGTTAACTGAGAATTCTGATTGGAACGTGCTTTTACTGGAAGCCGGTGGGCATGAAACCGAAATAACAGACGTGCCGATACTTTCTTTATATTTACATAAAAGTAAACTTGATTGGAAGTATCGCACGCAGCCGCAAGACACAGCCTGTCAGGCGATGAATGATGGTCGATGTTGCTGGACTAGAGGCAAGGTATATATGTAAAGAGATATATATCAATCTCGAATTTAGAAAGATCTCGAGATAAGATAACCAAGAGTAGCATGTCAAAAATATGCCGTAACTCGCCGACGCGTGAAAGAGCACGGCAGTGTTTCGTACCATGACGTTGTACTTGTCTTAGCGGTGAGATACCACCGTATTTTCAGATCAGCATTAAATAAGAACATAAATGTTTTATTACTTGTAGTAGAAATTTTATACTCTGGATAAGTACGAGAAAAGAAAAGTTATATTCAATTAAAATACTTCAGATATTTTAAAAGTGTTCGCTTTCAAGTGACCTATATTGATTTGTATTGTCGACGATATAAATTATATACTCTATTACAATACAATAATATTAATTTATTAAAAACTGGCTCTTTGTAATCGAAACAATTATGTTTAATTAAATTAACAGTTATGACAAGAAATGGACATAAAAATATTCCGAATGTTGTCACATATTACAAAGTATCGAGAGTCACTGTGTAGCAATCAAGCTAGAGTGAAAGTAATTCTTCGAGTACAAAACTTGTACCACTCAGTGTACAAAACTTTTGTCTTGCACAAGTCTATAATATCTATAACGCATTATTTCACACTACGAGAGCGCGATTAAATTAATTTCTAAATACAAAAATAAGATTGAAAAAATAAAGTGCATTAAATTCTGGTTGAAAATAAACGAACCAGAAAATACTAATTATATCAATCAGATTTATACTTGAGAAAAAGTTCTCTATTATAATTATGATAAATTCAATCAGAAAATTCTGATTTTTGTCCATTCTCAAGCAAAAAATTCCAATTAACGCAACTAGACTCTTTTACCAGTGTATATTGGAGACAATTAAAAATTCAAGCTAATTAATTTGTTCGCTTGGCCGAATGCGATTTTATTTACAATCGATTAATAATAACATTTCAGGTTCTTGGAGGATGCAGCGTTTTAAATACCATGCTGTATATACGCGGCAACCGACGTGATTTCGATGGATGGGAAAGTTTCGGAAATCCTGGTTGGGGATACGAAGACGTATTACCATACTTCAAAAAGTCACAAGACCAAAGGAATCCATATTTAGCACGCAATACAAAATATCATAGTACAGGTCCGTATGCTTTCTTACGTTTGTCGTAATATATATATACCATATGTATATACATATATCTCAGCAATTATGCGCCAACTATGGATATTTTTCAAAAAAATTTGTTTATGTACGTGCGTGCGTAAGAAATGAAATATGAATATTTATTTTTTTCCAAAATCTTTTTTTCACAGGAGGATACTTGACGGTGCAGGACAGCCCATATCTCACTCCATTGGGCGTAGCGTTTCTTCAAGCTGGAGAAGAGATGGGCTACGATATTTGTGATATTAATGGTGAACAGCAAACTGGCTTCGCCTTTTTCCAAGTATGTGTGAAACTGGCATATCATTTTGTGAAAACTCTACTTAATTATTGAGATTGCTGATTTTATTTTCTTTTAGTTTACAATGCGGCGAGGCACTAGATGCAGTACTGCCAAAGCATTTGTACGACCTATTCAACTTCGAAAAAATTTTCATCTTTCCCTGTGGAGCCATGTAACTCGAGTGCTGATAAATCCTCAGAATAAAAGAGCGTATGGTGTAGAGTTTATCAGAGAGGGTCGTAAGGAAGTAGTGTTCGTCAAGAAAGAGGTGATTCTTTCGGCCGGTGCCATTAATAGTCCACAATTGTTGATGTTATCCGGTGTAGGCTCGCGTCCACATTTAGAGGAATTGGGTATTTCCGTGATTAAAGACTCGCCCGGAGTCGGACAGAATCTGCAGGATCATATAGCAGTTGGTGGGCTCATTTTTCCAATCGATTACAAAGTCAGCTTCGTTATGAATCGAATGGTAAATATAAACACGGCGTTGAGATATGCCATTACCGAGGATGGCCCGTTAACATCCAGCGTTGGTCTCGAGGCAGTCGGTTTTATTTCGACCAAGTATGCCAATCACACCGACGATTGGCCTGACATTGAGTTCATGTTAACATCCTCATCAACGACCTCCGACGGCGGTACCCACGTAAAGAACGCTCACGGTTTAACAGACGAATTCTATAACGAAGTATTTAGACAAATCACCAATCATGACGTTTTCGGAATATTTCCGATGATGCTTAGACCTAAATCGCGCGGTTATATTAGACTGAGATCCAAGAATCCTTTACATTATCCGCTGCTTTATCATAATTATCTCACTCATCCAGATGACGTGGCAGTGCTTCGCGAAGGTGTCAAGGCGGCTATCGCCTTTGGCGAGACCAATAGTATGAAAAGATTCGGTTCCAGATTTCATAATAAACCAATACCTAATTGCAAGCATATTCCACTTTATACCGACGAGTACTGGAACTGCGTGGTCAGGCAATATACCATGACCATTTATCATATGAGCGGAACCGCAAAAATGGGACCATCCAATGATCCAATGGCGGTCGTGAATCCAGAACTGAGAGTCTATGGGGTTGAAGGACTACGGGTAATTGATGCATCTATCATGCCCACTATTACTAGCGGAAATATTAATGCACCAGTCATAATGATAGCAGAAAAAGGTGCTGATATGATAAAGGCAAGGTGGATACAATCATCTCGTTCCAAAAGGGACAATGTTACTGTTGCTGCTTCTTGATACGCTGTTCCTAATCGATTACATAATTACATAATGTAATTATAGAGATGCAAGTAAAAAAATAAGATCAAATAACAGCTTTAAAATAGTAATACTAGATATTTTGATAAAAAAGATTAGTCCCAAATTTAAGATATGAATAACTTGTAAAAAGAGAACAAAATAATTGTTGCAGTAATCGTTCGATATCTGTAATATTGAACTTGTTCGTGAATAAAATTTATCTTATAGAACTCGAACATTAGAAATACAGATCATAATGTAACATAATAATAGTAAAAATCGACTTATATTCTCGTTGCGTTCGATCTTGACGATTATTTTCGAAAATGCTATTTCGGAAAAAAATGTCGTCTGTAAATCAAATAAACTGCAATATAGACCTAAAAAATCATTAATTATAGACCTAAAAATCATCAAATCGTTTATTTGATGTAAGACACTTATGTCTTTTCATTATGTTAATAACAGACTGATTGGTGCATACTTGTCAAATCAGTATTTTATTGATTAGAACACTATTCTAGTTATTTCGGAATAATTATTTAAATTTTAGATATTCGCGCGTCAAGAGGATAAGTAATTACATAAATATTATGTATGAGATTTGCCATAATTGTGCCAAAAATTGTATCAACGAGATTTCATTATGCATAATAGGAATGTTAAATACAATAAAAATCTGTTAACGCGCGCGCGCGATGAATACGTTTCGCTTTTAAAATAAAAATTTTATCATAAATAAAATAATTTTACTCTGATAAAAATCTCTCTTTAAATTAAAATTTCTTTAAAACTCATTCCGTAATTATTGTTCCGATTTTTAAACTTAAATCATTATTTAATTATTTTAGTATTAATTTCAGATTTATTATTTATTTCTCTGTAACAAAATAGAGATAATTGCGATGTGTGTGTAAAACTAAAATTGTTTATTTGTATAAAATAGTCTTTAATAAGCAAATAAATAGTATGAAAAATGTGTATTTTTTTTTTAAAGTGTCAATCTATAATGTAATATGGATTACATGCGAATAAGATAATTGTGTGATTTAGCATTTCTAAGATAGAAAACTGATATACAATTTTTTTTCGGCCAATTAAATCACATAAATTGCATTGGCCGTAACTAATCTGCAATTGCGTCAGGATTGCTACGCTTTCAGACACATTGTAACAACATGACCATGGTGCAAACTATTGTTGTTGTGTAATTTTAGTTTTGTGACAATTAGTTTTTTATTGATTTATTCAAGATACTGCACATCCTATACATAATGATAAAAATATATGCTGCTATAATGATGTAATAATATTGTATAAGCCTGAGACAAAGTGTACACATGTTCACATTGATTCTTTATTTAACACTTTTATAACATTATAACGTATCGTTAAAAATTAAATGGTTAATAAAAAATTTAACATCGTTTATTTATAGTAACTGATGCTTTATAACTGATAATTTATAACTGATACACGGACACATTGGAATAATCAATTAAATGTTAAACAGTTTGTAATAGAACGCAAATTAAATGACGCGACATTAAGTGTACATGTAAATTCGTTAATTTTTCATATATTCTCGCTATATTTTTTACATTAAAAAAAAAGTCGTAAAAAAATAAAGAATAAAAAAGCTAGAATAGGAACGACTTTTATCATTTAGACTATTCTACTCAACGTCAATTATTTGATAAAAATAAAAGCTTTGCTATATTTGAGGAAATTTAGATCAAGCCTGTCTAATTTGACCTCCTGGAGCTAAAATGAAAAACTATTGACGCAAAAAAGTTAATACATGTAATTTCACACACTGTGAAGTGTCGATAAGCGTCTGAGTGATGCTTATCACATTTTACAGTGCATGAAATCTTATTCAAATTAATTGGTTTACATCGATGATTTTGCGTTTTAGCTCAGAGCTCAAATTAGACAGGCCTGATTTTTAAACAATTATTCTAAATATATCTTTTTTTTTCCAGTTTTATGAGCAATCGAAATCCGAATGATGCAATCTCGTATATATCGTCCTTGAATACATCATGTCGTCTGAGAAATGAAAGTAAATTTCACCTGTAATTCCTTACATAATCGATTTAATATCACTTCGAGATCGTTACTCATCATAAATAATATGTCGATATCGTGAATTCTTAGATGCTTATCACAAAAATTCTTTTTCAGGAAGAATATTATATAGATTTATTATTAGACTAACCGAATAAAACGATATTAATTTTCAGTTTTTTTATTCTTAAAAAGAATTCTTTTAAAAGCCAGCATCTTAATGTGTGAAATTATTATATTATAAATTTAAAAACATTCTGCCATTTTTGTCAACAAAAATAATTAATGTTAAGCTTTAGATACAATGCTAGGCATTATTATATATTCATATATAATATTTCATATTGTCAAATGTCAGACTTGTCAACTTGTCACACACTTGTGGTTTTGTGAAACGAAATGTTTCTAAAATTAATTCGTATTATACATATGTGCTAATTAAGTGAAAATATTATTTATTTATCTTATAACAGCATCGTGCCGATCGCCTGATTGAATTTTTAAAAAAGTTAGTCAAAATATCTTAATTAATATTTTAAATATAAAATGTATAATATAATATTATAATAAGACTCTGTAAGTATAAAATAAACCATTAGCTAATATTTTTACCAACGAGGAATCAATATTGCAAATTTATTCGAAAATATCTCATTAAAATTAAAATCGTGAATAGCGGGATAAGATGAAAAACGAATGCGCCTCTCTTTCGTTCTTTTGTCTCTCTCTGCTACCCTTTCTCTCTTTTCAAGTAATCGAAATGCATATGGCATGTTTCGATAAAGAGAAATTAGATCTGAGTTCACACTATGCATGCAGAATGAAAATTTTCACTTCTCATTGATGCTGCTTTTATTTTTGCAAACCTATTTTGCGTGCATATTTGTAAATTTTGTCATAAACAAAAAAGGAACAATGATATAAAAGCTATATGCTTCGCGGATTATCTTCGTATCCATTCTTGGAATACCATCATTCCGTGAAAGTTGCAGTTCATCAGGGCAAGGAGCAGTTTGGTAAAAAAAAAAACCGATGATTATATCGGTTGGTTCGATGAAACCGTTAAGTTATCAGGCTCTGAAGAAGAAAAAGTGGAACATTACCGCTGAAAGCCCATATTAGAACACGTGAATCAAATCGTTGCCAATAGCGAGTTTTTTTCATTATTTAATTTGATCGATAAATGAATCATACGCAAATGTATTTTATTGCAAAATTCAGGACATATATATTGCACAATTACTGTTCATTAATTCAAATTAATCATACAATATATAATATTACTGGTGACGATATCGTAAGGCATCGACTTTTTGCAACTAAGTTTTTCTAGAGATTTTTTTAGAATTTGTATCGCAAAATAAGGTCATTGTGTCGAAAAGTGAAACGCGGTCGACAAGATCACAACTTCTTTCCCGCTGCGATTCTTGTAGCGAGATTTAGCAAAAGAATCGAAGCGTAGCGCATAATCTCGAGGTAACGTAACGAAACGTAGATATAACGAATTGGAGAGATATTGCCTGCTGAACTGCACGTAGACATCGCACGTAGACATAGAGAAAGTGTACGCGAATAAACTCATCTCCCCACCGTGTCATACATCGGCCACGAAAGTAAAGAGAAAGATGTCGACACCATTACTGCGCGTGAAAGAGAGGAAAGTCTCGTGTACGATTTACGCATTTGAAAAGAAAACGATGTACTCCATCAAACCTTCCTCATTCGATAACGTTTGTTGCAAAATCGCATACCGATAACGTTGGAATAACTGACTATTATTCGCGTTTTTTACTTTGCGCCTCTCTTAACAAAAATAAATCGTTATTTAACATACTAATTTTATTTACGTTGTAACAATGGAGCATAATATGACATTGTTTCATCTCGCATTTTATCAATGGAACAGTGTGGGATAATTTGGACCGTGCTTCTCATAGGACTTTGTTTCTCGTTTCGTTTTCTGTTGCTGAGACGTAAAGAGTTTGTTTTGTTATACAAAAGGATGTAGCTAAATAGATCTATTACCGCATTTATTACACAGAAAGAGGTAAAACTGAAAAATTTAGCTACAAACTAATCTAAAAATAATTTTGTTGAATCATCAAAATATTTATGTAAGAGCTTAAACTGATTGCTAAAATGTCAAAACTTTTTCGACGTTGTTCATCATGTTTTAAATTTCTATGTTATTTTGTGGTACAGTAACATTATTTTCAGTTCTACATCTATACCTAGATTTTTAGATACTTCAGCAAAATCGCTCTTTCCATTTACCTACAATACATATGCTTGGATTATAAAAATATATTCTCAACAGTTATTCATATTGAAGTAAAAACAGATACGAACAAAATAAGTATGATATATTTAGAAATCTCATCTATGTGAAATATAAAACAAATATATAAAATCTTAAAAAGTAAAAATAATGTAAACCACATCTACAAAAATTAGAACGCACGACAGCCTCTACACCTTACGGGATCATGTTTTCGTATGCACCGTTAGCATTGAAAGGATACACTATAGGGACCCAACTGGTTTTCACTCTGAGCATTCACCGATGTACCGCAGTGTAGTTCTTACCGGCGCTAGTTTCATTCCGCTGCCATTTTACATATTTATCCTCGGACGTTCTTACGCTTATGTCAAAGTTTAAACACACTGTAACGCAGAATATAATCGAGATGTAATTCATTCGACTCAAGTAATAATCTCAAAATATCGGGAGGCCACAATCGACGTAAAAAAAGAAATGTAATGCGTAAAGAAAGATCATTAAGAATCCAATCAAGATCGTTAAAACGACGTGTGGAAAAGCAACTCAGACATGCACGTGAGTGATGGATCAACGGGTACAGCACGGCACATTGCCGATGTGAGCAAGATAGATGTTATCATGATCTTTGTGACGTGTAACATCCACATTTTGCACACAGTATGTCAGCGACGTCGAAACGTTAGACGAAATTGTAAATCAATTCTTGCTGAATGAAGCATTATGTCATTGATCATGTTGTTAAAATGGGAATATGTAGCATGAAATATATATTGAAATTTAGGAGATATGTGGAGTCTGTGTGATAAGGTATGTTCATACTCAAAATATAAACACTTTTAATCCATAAAGCGTGTATAAACATTTATCTTATTTTCCTTGTATTTAAAAATTAATCATTTGCTCGTCATTGATAATAAAAACTGTAATAAAAATCAAGCAAAAAATAATAGATGATATATACTAAATAAATAGAATTTAATGTGTCCATATGTTAATTCTTATAACTATATGCGACTGAAGAAAACTTTTGTAAATCAAAACTAGTTTTGCTAATTTTAATTTAATACATATATTGACACACTAAATTTTATTTATTTATGTAACTATATTATTTTTTACTCGTCTTTGGACCGATTTTTATAACACTTTTTCTCTCTTATTCTTTCTCATATAATGTCATGTCATACAATGATTCAGATGATCGTCCTGATGGCAGTCGATGTTTACGCTTTACAAATCGTAGTTATAATAATTACTAAAAAACGATATATTGTACGTATAATAGAAATCTCACAAATGTTATATAAAAAATTAATCTTGTTATACGTGTATAAAAAATAATATTTCTGTACATTTTTATACTACCACCTTATTTTCTACAAGATATACAAGATATACATTATTACTTTCTATATGTTTTAGATGATTCACTCACATATGTTCAATAAATATTTTTTTGTTATTAATTAACTATTTATCTTTACAGACGGTTTTCCATTGATGCTTGAAAGAATAATTTTTTCGAATGACAGCATTCAAATATTGATACTTGGCGATGAATATAAACGGAAATGGCAGCTGTATTAACAAGCTTAATCGGCACTACTTCTGTTCTTGGAATCAGTTTGATTCCACTTTTGGCTATCGGTCTCACCATATATAGATACAATAACCTCGATCCAGAATCGCATCCGCAAAATGCACGAGAGGTATGAAAGGAAAATTTAAAAAAGACAAAAGAAGACTAGAGGAATTTACTTGTATAAATGTGGAGATCAGACAATCTCTTCCATACAGTCGATAAAGCAGTGCTTGAGATCCACTATTAACTGTACCGATTAAATATAATAGATCTAGTATTGTTAAATCAGTGGCATAAGTAAAATGAAGAAGTTAGTCGTTTCACATTAGCTTACGAGTTAACAGTTTCGAAGCGCGAAATATCCTTCTGATATTGAATACTTTGATTATATCACAGAATAATATAGATTAATCTTCCCCTTTGAGAATATGTGTAATAATAAAATAAATGTTATTTAAAACTTTTACAATTTTATAGAGAAATATTATATACAACATAACTCTTAATTATTTTAGAAAATATTTAAAATGTGTCAACTATTACTTATATCGATGTACCTTCTTAATTATTAGGTTAACAATATTTGAAAATGTATCAATGTCGGTTATTGATCGCGTATAATTTAATAATAAAGATTATGATAGGACCGTTACTTTAAAAATAACACGTTACCGTTACTGTCATTTAGTAATTCTGAAAGTATTATAATGCATTACTATTACATGGTATAAACAATGATTAATTGAATCAATTCAAGGTAAATAAACTCAATATTATAGTTAAATGGCGAACTAACTGTGGGGTTGTATCAAGAAACATTTTAACATTCATTCCTTCTGTTAAACATCGAATCTACACGGAGAGAAGGATTTCTTAAAATTTACCCTGAAAATACAGTAATTATGGTACAATACAATAAATTTAAAGATTTTTACCATGCACTTCAGTAAAATTAATCATACTTATTTTATATTTTATTGTAGTTTTATTAATGAATGTGAGAGATTTACATAAAAATTCTTCGAAATATAATGTTGTCCCACAATTATCATATTTTCAGGGTAAATTTTAAGATGTAATTCTTTCCGTGTAGTTCTATAAAATATTTATAAAATTAATTGAACTATTATTAGTAGTAATCGAACGTAATTAGATCGTCAATTAAAATAATTTTGTGAACACAATGAAATAAATCTGCAGTACAATAGATTGATTTTAATATTTGACTGAACTATTCTATAAAATAACGGCAACTTAATAAATTGTTGGTAAACTTATTTTGTCTTCGAGTAAAGTAAATTTAATATAATTTATCTAACAGAACAATTTACTAAATTTATTTGATCTCGTTACTTTGTAAAATAATTTAATCAATTATTAAAATTTTGTATCATATAAATCGATTAATTAATAATTGTTCTGAGAGAAATGATAATCGCTATGATGTGATGAGAAATGCAAGCAAATGGTTTGACCATCTCCTGTTTAAATATGGATGGATGTCGAATTTCTCTTGTGTATACACGTGTGCCATCTGTTGATAGATCCTCAAAACACTTCCTCGCTCTTAATCAAAGTGAAGTACATACCATCAATAATTTATAGAATTCCTATTATTTTTACGTTACATTTACGTTCATTTACTACCAATGATGGTTTAGTCAATATAACTTTGTAAATACGCTTACTATTCTATCATTGAATTATCTACATAATTAGTTTGGCATACTTTTACGTTTGATTTTCCATGTAGAAAAACAGAATTATTACATAAATTAATATGCACAATTCAAATTACCCTTCTGGTAGTTGAATATCTAATATTAATACACTTAAATGTGATTTAGATCGGTCAATTTTTTACTTTGACTAAATTCTTAGGTACACTATACTACGTCAAAATTATTCATGTGATTTGGTTGTATTTCTTTTTGATTTGATTCATCTATTAATTTAAATTGCGCAACTCTGAGACTTAGTTCTTTACATCTTGAATTTTTATATCACAAAATAACAATTCATTACTTTTTGTAATGTTAAAATTAGATGTTAAATTTTAAAATTACATTATTTAATAATCAATATTAATTATAATAATCAATATGTAGCAAGCTTTTCATTATATACACATATATATACTATATATTATTATTTAAACTTATCTAATAAATATCTTTTATAATTTTGTATATTAACATTTTTTTTTTAATATATTGCTTTTCTTTAGATATTATAATTTAGAAATTTATTAATTTTTTTAATTAAATTTAATTTTTAGCCATAATTTCAATTAATTCAACTAGACATTTTTCTTAATGTAACAATGACGGCATTACAAGTAACGCAGTACTTATTTCAATCCTGTTAATAATCAAGTTTATGTAAAAAAGAAAACTTATTTAAGTTCGAACATAATAAGTTTTTCTTAAATTGATGTTATGTTTCATTTTCAAATTCCTCCGTCTATATATATACTTAATGCTATATATACTTAAATTACATAAACATACAAATCACAATGCGATTTCAGCTGCTACGAATGTACGACTTCATAGTGATTGGAGGTGGCAGCGCGGGTGCTGTGGTGGCCTCGAGATTATCGGAAGTATCTAATTGGACGGTACTACTTTTGGAAGCTGGCGGTTATGAGAACGAAATTTCGGATGTTCCCCTACTTGCCGGATATAATCAGTTGACAGAATTCGATTGGAAATATCAGACTTCACCACCTAGTACATCCACCTATTGTCTCGCTATGATAGGTGACAAATGTAAATGGCCCCGCGGCAGAGTTCTCGGAGGAAGCAGTGTTCTCAACGCCATGATTTATGTTCGTGGTAATAGGCATGTATATTTATTTCACTTTTATTGCTAAGACTGTCATGTTAGCAAGTTAAAGATGATCAAACGATAAATGACAGTTTGCTTGTAGGCATGATTACGACAACTGGGCTCGATTAGGTAACACGGGATGGAGCTACGAGGAAGTGCTCCCTTATTTCCTCAAGTCCGAGGACAATCGTAATCCATATTTAGCAAGAACACCTTATCACAAAACAGGAGGTTACCTGACGGTGCAAGAGCCGTCTTGGAGAACTCCTTTGGCGATCGCTTTTTTGCAAGCTGGTCAAGAGATGGGCTACGAAAATCGTGATATAAATGGGTTCAATCAAACTGGCTTTATGTTGACGCAAGCGACGATTCGACGTGGCAGTCGATGCTCGACAGCAAAGGCCTTCCTACGACCGATAAAGAATAGACCAAACCTGCACATAGCAATGCACGCTCAAGTCCTGAAGGTGCTCTTCAACGCCGAGAAAAGGGCAACGGGTGTAGAATTTCTTCGCGACGGCAAACAACGAATCGTGAGATGCAGAAGAGAGGTTATCTTATCCGCCGGCGCGATTAATTCACCTCAATTACTCATGTTGTCCGGAATCGGTCCCAGCGAGCACTTGACTGAGTTTGGTATACCTGTGATATCCGACTTACGAGTCGGGGATAATCTTCAGGATCACGTGGGCATTGGCGGACTAACTTTCTTGGTGAATGGGTCGATCACGTTAATGAAAGAACGATTTCAAACATTCTCGGTGATGTTTGAGTACATCATGAAGGAACAAGGACCTCTGACTACTCCGGGAGTCGAGGCATTAGCCTTTCTTAATACTAAATACGCTGACAAGTCAGGCAATTATCCGGATGTGCAGTTTCACTTTGCGCCAAGTTCTATCAATTCCGATGGCGAACAAATAAAAAAGATTCTCGGTCTGAGAGATCGTGTGTACAACATCATGTACAAACCCTTGCACGGTGTCGAAACCTGGTCGATTCTGCCGCTTCTGCTGCGGCCCAAGAGCACAGGATGGATCAGGTTGAAAAGCAAAAACCCCTTGGTTCAACCGGACATTAATCCCAATTACTTTACGCATAAGGAGGATATGGATATCCTCGTGGAAGGGATCAGGCTGGCACTACAGGTGTCCAACACCAGCGCGTTTCAGCGATTCGGTTCGAGACCCCACACGATTCGTATGCCGGGCTGTCATAAATATCCGTTCAATACGTATGAATATTGGGAGTGCGCCATACGACACTTTACCTTCACAATTTATCATCCAACGAGTACTTGTAAAATGGGACCGCGGAGCGATTCGACGGCTGTCGTGGATCCGCGATTAAGAGTTTATGGAGTGAAGGGACTTAGGATCGCCGATGCTTCCATAATGCCAACCATTGTCAGTGGCAATCCAAATGGGCCGACTATCATGATTGGTGAAAAAGTCAGTGACATTATCAAGGAGGATTGGCGAGTAAAAGGAAAGCGAAATATCAGACAGAGATGATAAACGAAATTGGGATTTTGAAATTATATATTGTACTTATCGTCGTATCCAGTTATAACAAAAAATTACCAATTATATCGTATAAAAATTAATTAGTTAATTAATTAATTAATGAGCGACTCATGATAGAGTGAGAGTGAGAGAGAGAGAGAGTTTTGTGCATGTTTAAAAAAATGTAATACATATGTATGTACATATACTAATATGTCAGAAACATTGAGTGTTTCAAAGTCAATAAGCTAGAAATTTTAATGGCGATGCCACTCTATGTAAAATATATATATAATGTCAAAATATTAATTTATTCCATTAAACATCAATTATATTTGTATACCATAATATGTAATATACTCCTTCCTCGTACATAATAATAAATAATTTGTCAACATTTGTAGATCTCGATAAGAATTTCTTATACATATAAATTATATTAAATTCTATCTACTCAATATTCGATAACAAGCACTTATTAAAAGCGCATTTCCTCGAATGCAAACACGAAAAGGACTATTCGACATTTCCGATATACAAGAACATAACGACTTTCGAATCGCAAGTGGGCGGATGTAATTTTATATAACATCTCGTGCCAAAAGTCGCGCGTAGCGAAGCGCATATTTGCGCGCATTTTTACTCTCTATTTCCGCTTCCTCGTCTTATCTGTTAACACATCTAATAGAACGAATGTATAGCAATTCAATGAAGTAATGCATGCTATTACTACTTATTAATTGATATTATTGATATTATTTCCGCTTTTTCGATTATCTCTATTCTCTAGATGTCTCTATTATATTGTATCGCTATCTTGATACATTATACGAATCTTTCCTTCTTTCAGTATTCGAATGTATACGAAATATTCAGTGTGTGTGAAAAGAGGTAGATTACCAAGAGAGTGAAAGTGAGATCGACTGTCGTCGTATTTACATCAGACTTTAGTCTGTTAACTTTATGCGTGAAAATAGCTTGCGTAAAGTAACTAACGAAAGAAAGTATAGACGAAGCAAAGAAGGTGTTTCTGAGAAATTACTATGGCGTTTGGAATGTATGATCTTCAATTATAATAATACTTGCAGTTTTGTATTGCTATAAAGATTCGATGTTTTGGAAATATGAGACTATATACCGAATTAAACACGCGGTATTTTGAGTTAGTCTATACTTATCTATATAGCACGCGATTTTATCAAGTTTGTTAAAGTCGCATATCATTTCTATCGTTAATTTTGTCGTATTCTGTCTGTTAATATCTCAATTGACACAATTGCTTGCTTTTCTCATAGTGACATTTAATGCGACATGTGCGATTTTTCTTTTCGTTTTTCAAAAGATGTAAACCCATTTTATTTCATTGACAAGAAAAATACAACTAGAAGAAACTGATTTATTGTTAAGATAACAAAATTATAACGTACTCTAAGGAAACGCGAATTATTTTGTTATCTTACATTATTTAAAATAAAACGAATTACTCATTAATGCCGCGGTTCTGCAAAAATACAAATAAATTTAATAGAATTGTAATTCACATATTACGCGTGTAATTGCAATAATGTGATACTCGAATTGATGCAAACAATATGTATTATGTGATATAATCAATACTATATTTTAAATTAATTCGTTGAAAATAAAAATTTTACATTGCAATGTTTTCTATATACAATAGCTTTACGTATGAATGACAAAACACATATCGAAAGAACATAGATCACGCTTCACGTGCTTAATCCCGTATTACCACTTTATCCCGTATTATCACTGTTTATTGAATGCGGAAGCAGACCCGGTCATCTTCCAATCTTTGTGAGACTGATCATTTTTTTCGTGAGCAAAGTAAATAGCGACGTACGTGCGAATGCCATACGGTTACCACACTGTTTCTGGCTACGGTAGGTAGGTAGGTAGGTAGGTAGGTAGGTAGATGGGTAGGTAGGTAGGTAGGTGCGTGTATGTAACAACAGGAAGAGAATACTTTCACTGACAGAGTCCGGTTGGGAGCTTTGGGAAGGACAAGAAAAAGACTAGACATAAATAAGAACGACAAGGATAGTGCGAGTGAAATGGATGGAGGTATATCGGTGCAGTACCGTGCCGCTCTTCCGACTATTATTACCGACTTCACAGCAGACACTCGACTGTCGTCGCGTCACCCGGTGAGCTTTCAGTAATCAGAGGGTTCTTCCGGTAAAATTTTGGCGGTAATGAAAACTTCTATTGCGGTTTTTATGATAAAATCGATGCGATCGGATCGTTAATAATTCTCTAAGTTTTCTTGCGTGTGTGTGGAAAAAAACTTGGAATAATTATGACAATTATGGAATAATTGTTCCAAGTAATAATTTATACCTACCGGATAGTGACAAAGTGTTGGTGCAATCTTGATCGAATCATAGGGGAATACCATTACTACTACATTAATACATCAAGGAAATGATAAAAGTATAAAGTACAGTTCTGTGACTGAAGATAGTGTGCTATGTATACGTGCGTAATGACATTGTCTACAAATCATTATTATGCAAAGATTGTGACAAAAATTTTGTTTGAACGATAAATTCAATCAAATTGATTATACAGAATTATACAAATATGTGCCACAATATATTATACAACATCACATACAAGTATTGAAAATACACGATATTATTTCTTTATGACGTACAATGCGTCCTTGATGAAAATTCCGGTAAACTGCATTCTACAATATCAGTGTAAACGTGACAAAAACATCACTTCAGACAAAAAGAAAATTCACAATGTTGCGTGTCTATTCGAGATAAATGTTTTTATCACGTTACAAAAAATGTAAAAATAGTAAATCTGTGTTTGGTTACGCATTGACAATTATTTAGTTAGTCGATAAAACTCGTGTCCTTTAAACAATTTCCACACGATGTATAATAATCTAAATATTATAATATCGTGTCAATACTTTTGTTAATTACCTTAAATTATTTGAAACTGATTTTTTGAAATAATAATACACACAACTCTCTATTATAAATATAATAACATCGAAATATAAAGTTTTTTGCATTAGAAGCTCACGATATAACATTTTAATTGTGTGTGTGTGTGTGTGTGTGTGTGTGTGTGTGTGTGTGTGTGTGTGTGTGTGTGTTTGCATGCGCGTGTGTATACATACATATATATATATATATATGTGTATACACACTGTACTTAGATTAAAGTTCATTCCTTTTCAGATAAATTTTTTATAAAAACTAAATAATAAAATAAAAATAAATAATAAACTAAGATTATCTTATGTTTTATACTACTCATATAATTTCTTATTTTTTAAATAAAAATTTATTTTTCCTAATTGCAATTGTTTGCAATTTATTGAATATTTTGTACTATTTTATACTGTTACTACTGTATCGTTTATGTTTGTTCGTGTGGCATTTTTCACAACAAAAAAAATTTAAGTAAAACTTATATGTAAGAAGTAATTATCCCGCAAACGCGCAACAAATTATTAAATCATAGTTGATCCACAATAAGATCATATAAAATAATTATATGTATAAAATAGTAAGTATTATATATGTATGTATGTATAACAAAGTTTTTTCTCTGTTTTTATGGTAAATTTCAATTTCTCAACGTAAAATTTTATCGAAGAGAATTAATTATAGCGCATTACATTAAGCCACATAAAATAATTAATTTTAAAGAAAAATATGTATACGTTTCATAAAATTTTTATACTGTAAGTATAAAATAGTATAAAATAAGTATAATAAGGCTCCATATAAATATGTCTCTAGACTGTATCATATCTATACTGTTGTCGTATGCATACATTTCACAGTTTCACCAAAAGTATTTGGGACGAATTACTTATTGAAAACTATTACGTAATTCACAAATTTGCGCTCTTCCATGTCGCAATTGGCGAATATTGGAAACTTTCACCAATTGATGCCTTTTCTTTACACTTTTCCACACATTGAAAACTATATCATAACATATTTTTATGAAACGTGTACATATTATATTTTTCTTTAAAATTAATTACTTTATGTGGCTTAATGTAACGCGCTATAATTAATTCTCTCGGATAAAATTTTACGTTGAGAAATTGAAATTTACCGTAAAAACAGAGAAAAATAACTCTGTTATACATACGCGTATACATACATGTATGATAAATACTAGCATTAGTAATGTTATTATACTTGTATAAATGTATAATATTGCGCCATTATCTTTTAAATTGCACCAACGAATTCCATTACGATATATTGACTATTTCAGATTATTTACAATATTATCGATTAGAACTTTAACAATTCTACCATAACGATATCCGAGGTCTAACGAGCGATTTCAGGAAAAGTAAAGGCAACTTCCGCGTTGCTTTCCGTGCGTAATATAAAATATGCCGAGCGTATTCTTCTCTTTCTCATACCTCTCACAATTTCCTTTTTCTTGTTATCTTTGAAATAACTTGATAAGACCATAAAATCGCTTTAATGTATTCTGTACATTAAAAAACAACAATTTTTTTAATTTACTGTATAATTAAAAACATTAATCTCGCTTGACAAATTTGCTTTCCTAGAAGGGTATTCATAACGATTTACCGATTATTTCTGTTTATTCACAAAATAAAGTAAATGAGTTATACACTTAAATGAGTTATATCCTTAATTATATAAATAAAAAAAATACATTTTTTAAATATTACAGATCGTTGAACTGCTGAGTGTGTATCGAATAGTATTGATGTTCCCGTACTTTCATATAGTACTCCAAAATTACTATCCTAATTATTTTCATCGTTCTGCACCAAAGAGGAAGTCTTCCAAGGTCTCTGAGAGACTCAGAGAAAATACATGAAATTGCTCAGCGGAAGTTACGAAATTGGAATTATCCTATAGCGATTACAGGTACGTGATATGTATATACAATTTTTATACAATATATGCTTATTAGTATTATAAATTAAAAATCTTTATCTCTTTCCTCATCTCTCTCCTTTTCTTTATTCTTCTTTTTCTTTTGTTAAAACTGGTCTTTTCTAGAATTTTCAAAATCTTACTTGTATTCAAAGATATCAAAAGGTTTGCGGGTTTCGGCAAGGTTCATGGAAGTTAGCATTAGCAATGGAAATACAGCAATAACCTGCAAACTTTCTAATACTTTTCAAGATGATTCCCATGAAAGCCTTAAAAGCGTTATCTAACTTGTATTTTTAAATCTATATGTATATTTAAAGAAGTTTATACCAGAATAGTAATCTTAAATAGAAGTTTGTACCAGAATAGTAATCCTTACCGTCTGTTTCTTACCAATGAATGTCAATAGATCAAGGATGTATTTGCGATTTCAATTTTCA
This sequence comes from Cyphomyrmex costatus, assembly GCF_001594065.2. Classification (NCBI taxonomy): domain Eukaryota; kingdom Metazoa; phylum Arthropoda; class Insecta; order Hymenoptera; family Formicidae; genus Cyphomyrmex; species Cyphomyrmex costatus. The sequence continues at coordinate 214,607 of NW_017280520.1, read as the reverse complement.
AATACATTCTTTCCTTAAATACATACCATATATACACTTCGCCTTTCGTAATTCGTAAAAGTCTTCTTTCCAAAGTATATGAGTTAATAGATTAGTCTTGACACTGACCTATTTAACAATCGGAAACGTTTTCGTATACATGATGGAACTAGATAAGAACGAAAAAATGTGTGTGTGTGTGTGTGTGTGTGTGTATACGTGTGAGAGAGAAACGGAAAGAAGTAGCATAACGTAACTCCACGAGTTGTCTCGTAAAAAGAGACAAGTCGGAGGTTTATGCCGGTGGAACACTTTCTCCTTTCTCGTTATGAGATCACCATCTCGTTCTTCCGGCGGATCGAGACATAACCCGCAGGCATAACGAGGCACTTTGTGCACCGTTTACTCATTCAATTTACACGTGGATTGAAGCTTGTGTTGTGTGGCTATCGAAGTGGATCTTATTCAATTAAACGCTTGCCAGGCTAGCTTTGATGGGGCTCGATGGTCTTTAATTCGTTGAGAAACTTTGGCATTTCCTTGTTCCACATAGCGCGGAAACCGTTCTTTCTTCCGTGATTAGAAACATATTGCTATTTCCACTTCGTGTCGCCACGAGTAAAATTAATTACATTCTTCAACAGATTTCAACATTTTTTTAATACTAGTAATAACAATTGGTGATTCTAAACTTTTCCAAGCTCTGCTCTATTTAAAAAATAATTAATAAATTTAAAATTAACATTTAACGTTTGTTCTTATCTTTACAAGATACAATGTAAAGTTTAGATCAAAATTTTGAGAAAAGTATTAACGTATGTTATCTAATACTAATATTTGCTATCAAGTGCTGCGTTTATTCAATTCTATTTAATATCTCTTTCATCATCATTATCATCATCACTATTGTTATGATTATTATTACAGAACAAAGCAGTATGGAAGCGATTCATCGAAATCAATGGAAACGTCATAAAAAATATAGACATCGACGTGTCCTGCAATGTTCACGAGACTGAAAATATCAGCAGATAAAAAAAAATATCTCCATTACAACGAAGAGCAATGATATAGCGATATCAAACTAAAGATAAAAATTCGCAAGGCAGGTTTATGTTTTCGCCAGAATGGTTTTCAGTGCGATAGTAGTGACATCAGCCTTGAAGAGCGCTATTGGCTTAGTGGGTACAGGTTTATGGCTCATACCATTGTTAATCGCGGGCCTTTCTTACTATCGTTACGATCAACTGGATCCTGAGAGTCGCCTCATCGACAAGCACCCTCTCTACTCTGATTACGATTTCATCGTAATCGGAGGCGGATCGGCTGGAGCGGTAATTGCCAGTCGACTATCGGAGATACCGAACTGGAATGTGCTGTTATTAGAGGCTGGCCCAGATGAAAATGAGATTACAGACGTGCCATCTTTGGCTGCGTACTTGCAGCTGACCAAGTTGGATTGGAATTACAAGACTGAGGCTACAGGTAAAGCTTGCTTAGCTATGAAGGGTGGCCGTTGTAATTGGCCAAGAGGTAAAGTTTTAGGCGGAAGCAGTGTTCTTAACTACATGTTGTACGTGCGTGGTAATAAACAAGACTACGATCATTGGGAATCGCTCGGTAATTCCGGTTGGGGATACGACCAAGTTCTCTATTACTTCAAAAAATCAGAAGACAATCGAAATCCATACTTGCAGAGAAGTCCATATCACGCGACCGGTGGTTACCTAACGGTACAGGAATCGCCATGGAAGACTCCCTTAGTGGTTGCTTTTGTCCAAGCAGGCGTTGAATTGGGATACGAAAACAGGGACATAAATGGCGAAAAGCAGACGGGCTTTATGATATCTCAAGGAACTATTCGCAGAGGAAGCAGATGCTCCACCGCGAAGGCTTTCTTGCGGCCTATACGATTACGCAAGAACATTCATATAGCTATGAACAGTCATGTGACAAGAATTGTGATTGATCCGTTAACTATGAGAGCGATTGGCGTCGAGTTTGTTAGGAATGGTCGCAGGCAGATAGTGAGAGCACGCAAGGAAGTGATATTATCAGCAGGTGCCATTAACAGTCCTCAAATTTTGATGCTGTCGGGGATCGGACCAAAGGAACATTTACAACACGTTGGTATTCCTGTTATCAAAGATCTTCGAGTCGGCGACAATCTTCAGGATCATGTCGGAATGGGTGGATTGACATTTTTGGTTGATAAACCAGTCGCTATAGTTCAAGATCGTTTTCAACCGGTTCCGATGATGATGCATTACGTAGTTAACGGCCAAGGTCCCATGACGACCTTGGGTGGCGTTGAAGGTTATGCTTTCGTGAATACAAAGTATGCCAATCACTCTATCGATTATCCGGACGTGCAATTCCACATGGCGCCAGCCTCTATTAATTCCGACGCGGGTGTACAAGTTCGGAAAGTTTTAGGGTTAACGGACGAAGTATACAATACCGTCTACAGACCAATTACCAATCGAGACGCCTGGACCATCATGCCTCTTCTGTTAAGGCCCAAGTCTCGTGGTACTGTACGTTTGAGAAGTTCCAATCCTTTTCATCATCCTATTATCAATGCGAATTACTTTTCCGATCCTATGGACATTGCCGTCCTAGTGGAAGGTGCGAAGCTTGCGATCAAAGTCAGCGAGGCGAAAGTTTTTAAACAATTTGACTCGAGACTTCATCGCGTTAAGCTACCGGGATGCAAACACTTCAAATTCGACACTGACGCTTACTGGGAATGTCAGATTCGACATATTTCTATGACAATTTATCATCCTGTAGGTACCGCCAAAATGGGACCGCCGACCGATCTTACTGCCGTAGTGGATCCTAGATTGAGGGTTTATGGTATCGTGGGACTTCGAGTTATCGATGCGTCTATCATGCCGACAATAAGCAGCGGTAATACAAACGCTCCTGTCATTATGATCGGTGAGAAAGGTGCTGACCTCATTAAACAAGATTGGTCGGCTACCATCATTGATAGTTAATCACGAAATTAAACGCGATCTTACAAGGGGCTAAGAAAAAAGTAAATTCGATCCAAAATCTATTATAATATAATGTATAACGATTCGATTTGTTTTCGGATGTTTTCATTATGCAGGCGTATCACGTAAGAGCAATTATTTTTAAATAAGAAAAAAGATTGTTAAAGACGTTAAAAAGTTTTAAACTGTAATATAGGTATGTGCGATATGTTGCAATTGACGTATCTAACTGATCGTATCATAATGGATATACCAATAACATGTCCTAATTTGTTCTAATTTATTCTAATCTCGGTAATGTCTCGGTAAATAATATTTGTGTTCATAATTATTCCATGTACATTATACAATTAAATAATGTGCAGTAAAAGATAGCTACAGTATATAAACAACATACAGAGTGAATTAATCTTGATTATTTAAAGTTATAATTAAAATTACAGTACACAAAAATTTTTGTATGTATATTTTATAAATTATTAATAGCAAAAATGCGCAATGATCAAATCGTGTTTCATCTTAACAATTATATATATATATCGGGTGAGGCAATAACTTTGTCCACCTTGAATACCTCCGCCATTTTTAGAGATACGAAAATATTGTAATTACAAAAGTTGTACGGTATTAACAGGACTATAATATATGCTGGTTATAATTTTTTTAGATGGAGGCGCTTCGGAGATTTCTAAGTCAACTTCATTTTTTTAAATGGAATTATATGAATTTTTTTTCACTATATGATTCATCTCATTATACTGTTTACAAAAGCATTAAGGTACGATTATTAAAAAGTCAATAGTTCACGAGTTATTAAAAATTTTATGTCAATATGCACCAAAAGAATGTGTAAAATATCTCGTGAACTATTGGTTTTTTTACATCTCTACCTTGATACTTTTATGTACAGAATAATTAGAGGAATCATATAGTGAAAAAAAATTCATATAATTCCATTTAAAAAAATGAAGTTGATCTCGAAATCTCCGAAGCGCCTCCACCTAAAAAAGTTATAACCAGCGTATATTATAATTCTCTTAATACCGTACAACTTTTGTAATTACAATATTTTCGTATCTCTAAAAATAGCGGAGGTATTCAAGGTGGACAAAGTTATTGCCCCACCCGGTATAATTCATAAATTCATAAAAATATTAAATTCGACTAATAAACAGACTAATAAAAAAGAATGATTAACGTTTAAAGCGCAATTTTAGAAAAAATTGAAAGACAGTAATCGGAAATAAATATTACGTAATTAGTAATGAAACTAGGCCAGTTCAAAGTAAAAAGTCACGAGGATACATAAAAACGATTAAGTATGTATAATTCTCAGGTACTGCATCATTAAAGAAATATGCGAAGATCAATCTAAAACGTTATACTAAAGAAATCTTCATGAAAATTTCTTTAGTTTAATACTTTCACCGTTCTATAGAATCGTATTGGATATTATGTAAAAAGATGATCAGGAGGGCCAATATGACGACTTGTAAATAAGGGTGTATATGGCCTTTTCAAACAATGTTTCATTCTTTTCGACGACTTCATTTATCGATTTTTTAATTTTGTGAACTTCGCAGTGCGTTTTCTTAGTCATTCGAATAATCTACGCTCTTTGGTCTTTTTGGTTAGCTTTTTTTCCAAATTCCAAGAAATAGGATTATGTAGATTTTATTTGTGCCATCGTTTCTGCTACATAAAAAATTTTTTATTAGTATTCTATGATCTCTAGTATTAGAACGTTTAATAAAAGTTCCATAAAAATCTATTAGTTGAACATTTTGGACCAATCTTTGCACATTCCTTTCTCAGTTTTCTTATGTGCCATATAATAAATGTAGCCTCTTTAGCTAAATAAGATAAGTTTTATTATTTAAATGTGTATATATGTACATATACATATATATGAGGTATTCCACGTCAAACCAGATCCTTTAAAAATTATAATTTTTTTAACTTTGTTGACATATTCTACAGACAAAAATATGAGACAAGTATTTCGTGAAAAAAACTTGAGATTCTTTTTGTTCACACATATAAGTTATTTACGCATATAAGTTGCAGAAATTTATAAAAAATAAGTTGCTCATGGGAACATTTAAATAATTATAATATCGTTGTAACCATTAGTCGTACAAAAAAAAAAACAAGAAATCGATTTTAAAGATCTTAAATTGTTTTGCTTTCAATTAATCATTTTCATATAAATAAATCATTTTCCATTTGTTTACAACTTTTATTAACATTATTCAACTTACCGATTTAAAAATTTTATAAAAATATCGTCACATTCCTACTTCACTTAGGAAGTAACCCTGAAAATTTCAAAGTAAAACTCGAACGGACTGTTCAAAAATTATGTTCCGTGACTTCCACATATCTTTTTTCCGCAAAACATTGCATATTTTTATAGAATATGTCAGCAAAATTAAAAAAAAAGATAAAATGATGTTTTAAAGGTGCCCGATTTGACGTGGAATGTTTCATATACTTCATAATATACGTATAGTAAAAATAATAACTGATGATTGTTCGCCGTGATTCTTTGAGTGAGATTATAATTATATTTGCTACTTGTTACTTTGTTCTCTATTACAGTCAAACGTTAAATTAATCTAGAGATTAATTAAGTGACTATGTAAGAATTGTTAAGAATTATGTATTTTTTGTTATATAATACATTCTGTATTTGTAAAATAAATGATATTACGATAAAAAAAAAAGATTATTTTTCTTCTTCTATTTCTATTATAATTTTATCTTTTTTATTTTTTCGAACGTTGCACTCTTGTGTCTTGCGTAAATTATAAAACGATAAATGTATGCAGTGATCGTGTAATGCAAGAGTTCATGGAAAATTTCCCGTTGATAGAATTAAATTCTTTCAATGGAAGACGTGATTGTTATTCTAATGCCAATTCTTGCAATTTACTTTCATGACGTAATTGTTTTACCTAAAGTATTTCTGAAAGTGTTTTTCCTTACAATTCTTATGTAACTATTGTAGTATACTACGTTTCGATAGTTTAACAATAATTTTCGTATCAATTCTTAAGTAAATTTAGGTTTAATGAATATTTAAACAGTTTGATTGGAAGTTATTTCACACACACTCAACCGAACCGTAATTTTTAATGAAATGTCAATTATAATTATAATAAAACTTTCATCAAACGATATACGATGAATTATCCTAATGTTCGTCACGTATGTCAATAAGGTAACAAAATAGTAAGCATTACGATAACCTGATGAGAAGGCTTGTTACATGCTCTGTATTTTAAATAAAAAATATATAATGCATGGCGAATAATTACACCAATGTGTTTAATGTATTAAGGTTTAAAATATTTATGTATCTATCAAAATCTATACAATATACATCAATATTACAAAAAAAATTATATCAATTTCATTTCAGAGAAAGAGATAAAGTATATTTTATTTATTCTTAAAGTACGTTTAATCCAAGATTACATTGTCGTCGCGACAAAATAATTATAAGAGACATGATACTGAAAAATGATTATTATTATACTAGTGACAATTTATTTCTACAAAAAATTTTAATAAAAATATTTCAAAAAAATTATATATTTATAGTATTATAAATTATTATTTTTTTGAAGAGTTAGGCCTTTCGCCATACTAAATTTTTAATAACTATAATATGTCAACTACATAACCGCAAAAGAGCAGGCAAATCAATTAATTTTAAAATTAATTCCTTAACAACTGCTAAAAGACATTTGGATTATTCATTGATACACCTAATAATATATTATACAACTGTAAGAATTTTATAGTTGTTACAAACAGAAGTAGATACATACAGAAAGCAGATACATATAGATAAGTATAAATCAATCAAAGTTGATGAATATTTAATTGTCGTTATTCATTCTCTTATGTTGTCATCATAATTTATGGGGCTGGCATAAATATCGAAATAATACTTTATTGCTAAAAAAAAAAGTAAATATATATAACTTTCGCAGACCATTTCTCATTTACTCGCAAGCATTTTCATCAATGTGATATAAAAAAATGCGGAAATTTTTGAAATATTGTAGCTATTTAAAAACCGTATATGACAAATCAATAAGATAACATCCATATTATAAAACGCCTTGTACAGCGTAGAGTATCCAAAAGTTTTGGAAATATAAATTTTGCCGTACGCGCGAATTAAAGTTAGTATAGGATTGTATCGAAAAAAATTACAATCTGTAGTATTGCAAAATTTGCTGCGTGGTATTATGCTGAGAACATCCAGTCATTATTCTCAAGCTTCTTTTTATAGTGCTTACAATTTGCATTCAAAGATTATTTCGTGAAATAAAAATAAATAATCTTAAACAATACTATAAATCATGAATTCCAATAATTAAGGGCAAATGAAAGTGCAGCGTTATTGTTGGTACGTTTGTACTTGTACGAGTCACATAAGATTCATAGATTTTGATGTTGAAATCTTTGTTAAAATTAAATGGTGATGATTTTTTAAATCATTCTGATATCATTATTCATTCGTTAGTATCTATAATACTATAAATGCTCTTTACTGGAATTGTTTTAAAAAAAATAACATTTTCTCGTATTTTATATACTTTCGTCGGTTTTGTTTGTGGAAGAGAAATCAGAAAGCAATTAGTCTCTCTATTATTTTATTAATTTTCAAATGATTATTAAACTATTCATAAAGGGTATAATAGAATAAGGTGATTTCAAGCCACAGCACGATTGCCACAGAGATTAAAATTAACACACTAATGAAAGAATATTTTGTGCAAAGATTTGTCCCAAAAGAGTCACACCGTTTCGAGATATCGAGCAAAATGTAATTTTTCATTAATATTTTTTTTTCTTCGTTAAATCTAAACAGATCTTTACAAAAAAAATTATAGATTTAAAAGGTATTGAAAAGATTAGAATAAGAATATTTTTTTGCCATTTTGGCTCAAAATTCTATTTTTTAAAAATTTAATTAAAAGTTCTTGAATTTTTTAAAAACAGAATTTTGAGCCAAAAATGGCAAAAAATATTCTTATTCTAATCTTTTGTTAAAATTAAATTTTATTAAAATAACCTTTAACAAGTGTGCCAAAGGTTATTTTAGTAAAATTTAATTTTAACAGACTTCACTACAAGTCTCATTTTTCTAAAAATAAGGGGCCTTAATTTCGAGTTGAAATACGCTGGGACGTCTAGTATCCCACGGTGTCAACCAAAGGATTAATAAAAAATCAAGAATATCAAGAAGCAAAAAAAAACCTACAGACAGATACAAAGGGACTATATAAAGCATATATTCCAATCATAAACAGGTTTTGACTTTGCATCGCCAAAACTCTTATTTCAATATTCTGACAGTCTTAGTTGTTGGATGTGTCAAATTTCTCGTTGGAAAGATCGATTTAATTTTTTAAGTTTCGACATTTTCAAGTGACTTATTTATATTTGACTTCGATACATTTACGAGATGTTGACTGCTAGCGATTTGATTGTTATGGGCAGTTTGGTGAGTTTTTTAAATATTTTGACATGTTTTATTAAATCGTAAAAAATTGTTTTCATCAGAACATGATAAAACATAGAATCAATTGGTCGAGCAATCGTTGATCCTTCTACGCGTTTTTAATCAAGTCCAAAGTGTCTATCACAACCAGCATTTTTTACGTTCTTTTATAAGAATTCTTATGTATCTATATTTATAAGAATCTTTATGTATATTATATTTATAAGAATTCTTATGTATATATTTTTACCTCGAAACACAACAAGCTAAATTCAATCTATTGTACAAGCATCCGAAGAGGGCTGAATCATACAGCCGAAACATGTAATGCGCGCAATTATTGTAACTAATCAATATATAATTAAAATGTAACCTTTCTTTTTAAAGTTGTTGCACATTAACCTTTTGACTCTTATTAGTCCTTTATTACATTATTGTTGATTTTATATCAAGAGTCCTTTTATTTAAATTTTATATAAAATTAATTTTGTAATGTGTACATATATATAAAACGAATTTTGGATTAAAGTCTTGTAGATCAAAAGCCTGAAGTCTCTTGACATTATATTAAAGTAAGACAAGACTTAATAAAAATTCAGGAATTTTTATTAAGTCAACTCTGCAATTATTATAATTATATACTCGTATATTCGAGCAACTTTTACAATAAAAGGTTAAATTGTATCAGAAAAACTATTTTATTACACAAAATCGAAAAAAATTACGAAAAAATTTGTATATAATTATCAACGTATTTGTATATATATCGTTAGTTTTTTTTAACTTCCACCTAATTTGTTCGGTAGTTTTTTGTTTATTGTAAAAATTCTAAAAAAAACTATGTTGCTTTGCAAAAAATTATTGTATAATTTTAAATAATTTACTACAGTCCTTAAAAGCTAAAACAAAGAACGAGAAATTATATTGAAAAATTTACATTAATAAAATACTCTTATATTTTAAACTCTAAATTAAATTAAATATTCTTAATGAAGTTTCGAGTAGTGTAGTTTGAAACTGACCAACAAATGGATTTAATCCATTATTTATAGGGTCTAATACAAATGTACTAATACAATTTCACAGTATTCTCTCATCGCAAATTACTTTGCAAGATATATACAATCTATAAAATAACAAATATGTCTTTTTATCTTAATTTCAAGATTTCATTTATTTTAATTTAATTATTATGTCAATAATATCATAATTTTAATGTTAATATCAAAAACTATTATAACGATTAATTATGGAGCATTAATGAACATTAACTAAAGATTAAATGCGCCTCAAGGATACAAGAGCAAACATGTCATTTTTTCTTGCAATCAAATTCTTAGAATTAATTGACAGGTAAGCCTTTTCACGTCACGGCGCGTATCATTCACCGCATTTTTCTTGTTGTTTGTTGTGTTTGTAGAGTGATATGGATATTTACGCATACATTGACACTCATAAAACATAGACCTCAATACCGGTATATATGCCAGGCGAACATCAGATACTGTTCTCTATTATTGTGCCCCACTCGAGACACGTCCAATAGCCAATAGTCAACTTGAATATGCCGGTCAAGATGCCGAGGCTCCTTCACCTTCTTAGTGCCGTCGCCGTAATCGTTCCATTGCAGTCAAGCGGACAATCGACAATGAAACGATATCACAATCTTTACGGCGACGACGTGAGCGGACGCGAGTTGACAAATATATTTGATTTTGGTATCGGGGCTCTAAACTTTCTACAACAGGGCCAACGTTATATGAATCAGGAGATACCGGATATGGTTCCGCAATTTGAAGCAGTGTACGATTTCATAGTAATTGGCGCCGGCACGGCCGGTGCTACAATAGCCGCGAGGCTGAGTGAAATTCATCAGGTTAAAGTTTTGTTGATCGAAGCTGGTTCTGCAGAGAATTTTATTATGGACATCCCGCTTCTCGTTCACGCATTACAGCTAAGCAACGATATCAATTGGAAGTATCAAACTAAATCGTCCAACAAATATTGTCTTGGCATGAATGATAACAGGTGTAACTGGCCTAGAGGAAAAGTAATGGGCGGTAGCAGTGTGCTAAACTACATGATCGCAACCAGAGGCGACGCTGAGGATTACGATCGATGGGCTGAGATGGGAAACGAGGGCTGGGCTTACAAGGATGTCCTCAAATACTTTAAAAAGCTGGAAACGATCGATATCCGGGAACTGCAATCGGATACTGTTTATCATGGAACTAAGGGACCGTTACATATCTCTTATCCGTTATTCCATACGCCATTGGCAGAGGCTTTCTTAGAAGCTGGCAAGGAGCTGGGATACCCGCTATTGGATTATAATGGAAAGAACACAATAGGATTTTCGTATGTGCAGACCACAACAATAAATGGCACTCGTATGAGCAGCAACAGAGCCTATCTACACCCAGCGAGAGATCGCCAGAATCTTCACGTGACACGCGAAAGTAGGGTGAAAAAAGTATTGATTAATCGTCACACAAATCGGGCAACTGGCGTGGAATTTATAAAAAACCGTCGAATTATCCGCGTGTTTGCACGCAAAGAGATAATTTTGTGCGCTGGTGCCATTGGATCACCACAATTACTGATGTTGTCTGGTATTGGACCGGCCAAACATCTTAGTGAGCTCGGCATAAATGTCGTTCGGGATTTACCGGTTGGTGAAAATCTAATGGATCATATATCTTTTGGCGGCCTAACATGGACAATAAATGAGCCAGTAAGTATTCGACTGGTCGATGTGATAAATCCCACTCATCCGTACATGAGGGACTTTCTGATAAGGCAATCAGGACCAATAACGATCCCAGGTGCGTGCGAAGCCCTCGCTTTCATTGACACCAAGCATTCAATGAAACGTCACGGTTTACCAGACATTGAACTGCTATTTATTGGTGGTGGATTGAAAGGAGATATGATTTTACCGATTGTAATGGGTTTGAACGATCGAATGCGTCAGATATGGAACAAATATATCAGCAATTACGGCTGGACTATACTACCTATGTTATTGAAACCAAAAAGTCGTGGACGGATAAGACTATTGGCCAACGACATTAACGTTAAACCGGAGATCGTGCCGAATTACTTCGACAATCCGGAAGACGTCAAGACGATGATCAACGGCATTAAAGCTGCAATAAGTGTTGGCCAAACGAAAGCAATGCAAATGTTTGGTTCACGATTGTCAAACGATACATTTCCTGGATGTGAAAACTACGAATATGATTCTTATGATTATTGGGAGTGCGCGATGAGGACGGCATCTCTTACTATTTATCATTATACTGGAACTTGTAAGATGGGACCAAAAGGAGATCCGACTGCTGTTGTCGACCCTAGACTGAAGGTATTGCTAAAAGATGCACTATAAACTAATTGTTTTTTAACAAATCTACAAAAAATGTCAGAGTTGCCGTAAATCTTTCATCCTGAAATTCCATAATTTTTCTCTAATTTCCAGACAAAATTTAATGATTTTCTGATGCTTTCAATAATACTTTTAAACTTTTTGTAGTTTTATACTGATTTGGAAACTGTCAATTATTTTGTTGAGGAAGCAATTTAATATATTGTGTAATGTAAATTATAATACTATTAATGTTGCTGACACTACTTAACAATTTATATTGCTAAGATGATAATATTTCAAAATTGCGTGTGTAAATGGAAAGAATTATTTATTAAAATTTACCTTGAAATTATGGTAATCGTGGGACAACATTAATTTTTAGACTGCCGGAATTTCAGATATTAAATCATCCTTTAAAAGTGGCCTTTGTGTCTTGTATCATGTATCAACTATATACAAAGTTCATACCATAGGCCGAGCCGATATATCGGCTTCCTGGCAGAATAAGGTAAAGAAAAAATTTTGGATCATGAAATTTTTAAATAAGTATTAAGAAGTTTTTAGGGGCGCTGAATTTGATGGTAATTACTCAGAGCTAACGACGTGGACGTAGAAAGTATTTATGTAGCTCCTTTTTTCTTTTTCCTGTTTAAAAAAAATTTTTTATTTTTTTATTTTTTTTATGTGGTTATCTGAATGTATGAATCTAAACTTTAGTATATTTGGTAACATACACATATGTTTCTTATAGAAAAAAACTAATTTTCCTCAGAGCTGATATATAGGCTCTTTCCGGCAGCCTTAAGGTTAAATTTCGAAGAATTTTTATGTAAATCTGCCACATTCATTAATAAAACTACAATAAAATATAAATTAAGTTTGATTAATTTTACTGAAGTTCATGGTAAAAATTTTTAAAAATTGTATTCTATATACCATAATTATTATATTTCCAGGGTAAATTTTAAGAAATAATTCTTTTTTCCGTTAGATAATATACGCACATTAAACTTCATTAAAACTAAGAATTTTTATTTTACAAATTTTGCAAAATTTCTTGATTTTTCTTTGATTTTCCTATTTTCAATTTCTCTGACATTTTCCTGATTCCAGTTTTGTAGAAATCCTAAATATTTCTGTGTGATACACAGCATACACACGTCAATTTATAATGTATGATATTCATGTAAACACAGGTCATCGGCATTCAAGGATTGCGAGTAGCAGACGGTTCCGTTATGCCTGAGATTATATCAGCGCATACAAACATACCTATTTATATGATTGCTGAGAAGCTGGCAGATATGGTCAAAGAAGATTGGGGATACTTGAAGAAATCACGAACGTAACAATAGCGACGCGAGTTTTCGACCAGTATTAAATTGAAAACTAGCAATTCCCAGTGTATAAGTGGATAACTGTTATAAGTTATCGAGAAATTGACTTTAGATTTCATATTACTTTTCAGTAATTAATTAAATATAGTTTAAATGAGAAACATACCTAATTTGTTCGGTAGTTTTTTGTTTATTGTAAAAATTCTAAAAAAAACTATGTTGCTTTGCAAAAAATTATTGTATAATTTTAAATAATTTACTACAGTCCTTAAAAGCTAAAACAAAGAACGAGAAATTATATTGAAAAATTTACATTAATAAAATACTCTTATATTTTAAACTCTAAATTAAATTAAATATTCTTAATGAAGTTTCGAGTAGTGTAGTTTGAAACTGACCAACAAATGGATTTAATCCATTATTTATAGGGTCTAATACAAATGTACTAATACAATTTCACAGTATTCTCTCATCGCAAATTACTTTGCAAGATATATACAATCTATAAAATAACAAATATGTCTTTTTATCTTAATTTCAAGATTTCATTTATTTTAATTTAATTATTATGTCAATAATATCATAATTTTAATGTTAATATCAAAAACTATTATAACGATTAATTATGGAGCATTAATGAACATTAACTAAAGATTAAATGCGCCTCAAGGATACAAGAGCAAACATGTCATTTTTTCTTGCAATCAAATTCTTAGAATTAATTGACAGGTAAGCCTTTTCACGTCACGGCGCGTATCATTCACCGCATTTTTCTTGTTGTTTGTTGTGTTTGTAGAGTGATATGGATATTTACGCATACATTGACACTCATAAAACATAGACCTCAATACCGGTATATATGCCAGGCGAACATCAGATACTGTTCTCTATTATTGTGCCCCACTCGAGACACGTCCAATAGCCAATAGTCAACTTGAATATGCCGGTCAAGATGCCGAGGCTCCTTCACCTTCTTAGTGCCGTCGCCGTAATCGTTCCATTGCAGTCAAGCGGACAATCGACAATGAAACGATATCACAATCTTTACGGCGACGACGTGAGCGGACGCGAGTTGACAAATATATTTGATTTTGGTATCGGGGCTCTAAACTTTCTACAACAGGGCCAACGTTATATGAATCAGGAGATACCGGATATGGTTCCGCAATTTGAAGCAGTGTACGATTTCATAGTAATTGGCGCCGGCACGGCCGGTGCTACAATAGCCGCGAGGCTGAGTGAAATTCATCAGGTTAAAGTTTTGTTGATCGAAGCTGGTTCTGCAGAGAATTTTATTATGGACATCCCGCTTCTCGTTCACGCATTACAGCTAAGCAACGATATCAATTGGAAGTATCAAACTAAATCGTCCAACAAATATTGTCTTGGCATGAATGATAACAGGTGTAACTGGCCTAGAGGAAAAGTAATGGGCGGTAGCAGTGTGCTAAACTACATGATCGCAACCAGAGGCGACGCTGAGGATTACGATCGATGGGCTGAGATGGGAAACGAGGGCTGGGCTTACAAGGATGTCCTCAAATACTTTAAAAAGCTGGAAACGATCGATATCCGGGAACTGCAATCGGATACTGTTTATCATGGAACTAAGGGACCGTTACATATCTCTTATCCGTTATTCCATACGCCATTGGCAGAGGCTTTCTTAGAAGCTGGCAAGGAGCTGGGATACCCGCTATTGGATTATAATGGAAAGAACACAATAGGATTTTCGTATGTGCAGACCACAACAATAAATGGCACTCGTATGAGCAGCAACAGAGCCTATCTACACCCAGCGAGAGATCGCCAGAATCTTCACGTGACACGCGAAAGTAGGGTGAAAAAAGTATTGATTAATCGTCACACAAATCGGGCAACTGGCGTGGAATTTATAAAAAACCGTCGAATTATCCGCGTGTTTGCACGCAAAGAGATAATTTTGTGCGCTGGTGCCATTGGATCACCACAATTACTGATGTTGTCTGGTATTGGACCGGCCAAACATCTTAGTGAGCTCGGCATAAATGTCGTTCGGGATTTACCGGTTGGTGAAAATCTAATGGATCATATATCTTTTGGCGGCCTAACATGGACAATAAATGAGCCAGTAAGTATTCGACTGGTCGATGTGATAAATCCCACTCATCCGTACATGAGGGACTTTCTGATAAGGCAATCAGGACCAATAACGATCCCAGGTGCGTGCGAAGCCCTCGCTTTCATTGACACCAAGCATTCAATGAAACGTCACGGTTTACCAGACATTGAACTGCTATTTATTGGTGGTGGATTGAAAGGAGATATGATTTTACCGATTGTAATGGGTTTGAACGATCGAATGCGTCAGATATGGAACAAATATATCAGCAATTACGGCTGGACTATACTACCTATGTTATTGAAACCAAAAAGTCGTGGACGGATAAGACTATTGGCCAACGACATTAACGTTAAACCGGAGATCGTGCCGAATTACTTCGACAATCCGGAAGACGTCAAGACGATGATCAACGGCATTAAAGCTGCAATAAGTGTTGGCCAAACGAAAGCAATGCAAATGTTTGGTTCACGATTGTCAAACGATACATTTCCTGGATGTGAAAACTACGAATATGATTCTTATGATTATTGGGAGTGCGCGATGAGGACGGCATCTCTTACTATTTATCATTATACTGGAACTTGTAAGATGGGACCAAAAGGAGATCCGACTGCTGTTGTCGACCCTAGACTGAAGGTATTGCTAAAAGATGCACTATAAACTAATTGTTTTTTAACAAATCTACAAAAAATGTCAGAGTTGCCGTAAATCTTTCATCCTGAAATTCCATAATTTTTCTCTAATTTCCAGACAAAATTTAATGATTTTCTGATGCTTTCAATAATACTTTTAAACTTTTTGTAGTTTTATACTGATTTGGAAACTGTCAATTATTTTGTTGAGGAAGCAATTTAATATATTGTGTAATGTAAATTATAATACTATTAATGTTGCTGACACTACTTAACAATTTATATTGCTAAGATGATAATATTTCAAAATTGCGTGTGTAAATGGAAAGAATTATTTATTAAAATTTACCTTGAAATTATGGTAATCGTGGGACAACATTAATTTTTAGACTGCCGGAATTTCAGATATTAAATCATCCTTTAAAAGTGGCCTTTGTGTCTTGTATCATGTATCAACTATATACAAAGTTCATACCATAGGCCGAGCCGATATATCGGCTTCCTGGCAGAATAAGGTAAAGAAAAAATTTTGGATCATGAAATTTTTAAATAAGTATTAAGAAGTTTTTAGGGGCGCTGAATTTGATGGTAATTACTCAGAGCTAACGACGTGGACGTAGAAAGTATTTATGTAGCTCCTTTTTTCTTTTTCCTGTTTAAAAAAAATTTTTTATTTTTTTATTTTTTTTATGTGGTTATCTGAATGTATGAATCTAAACTTTAGTATATTTGGTAACATACACATATGTTTCTTATAGAAAAAAACTAATTTTCCTCAGAGCTGATATATAGGCTCTTTCCGGCAGCCTTAAGGTTAAATTTCGAAGAATTTTTATGTAAATCTGCCACATTCATTAATAAAACTACAATAAAATATAAATTAAGTTTGATTAATTTTACTGAAGTTCATGGTAAAAATTTTTAAAAATTGTATTCTATATACCATAATTATTATATTTCCAGGGTAAATTTTAAGAAATAATTCTTTTTTCCGTTAGATAATATACGCACATTAAACTTCATTAAAACTAAGAATTTTTATTTTACAAATTTTGCAAAATTTCTTGATTTTTCTTTGATTTTCCTATTTTCAATTTCTCTGACATTTTCCTGATTCCAGTTTTGTAGAAATCCTAAATATTTCTGTGTGATACACAGCATACACACGTCAATTTATAATGTATGATATTCATGTAAACACAGGTCATCGGCATTCAAGGATTGCGAGTAGCAGACGGTTCCGTTATGCCTGAGATTATATCAGCGCATACAAACATACCTATTTATATGATTGCTGAGAAGCTGGCAGATATGGTCAAAGAAGATTGGGGATACTTGAAGAAATCACGAACGTAACAATAGCGACGCGAGTTTTCGACCAGTATTAAATTGAAAACTAGCAATTCCCAGTGTATAAGTGGATAACTGTTATAAGTTATCGAGAAATTGACTTTAGATTTCATATTACTTTTCAGTAATTAATTAAATATAGTTTAAATGAGAAACATTATATTTTCATTATAAAAATAATATTTAATATTTATTTAAAATTTTTTTTTAATTTTTTATCTTCAATATTATACTTTCTACCTATAAACTATTTAAATCTAACAGAGCATAAATAAATATAAATCCCTCATAAACGTAAACATATTTATAAATATATAATATTTATAATTAATCTTTTTATATTTTCTAATTACGTAATAATTAATATTTATATTATTATAACGATAAATATTTAGTTAGTTAGACAGACTTGATTTTAATTTGATAATACTTTTTAGACGCCTAGCATATTTAATTTAAAATATTATAGAATATTAAATTCGATTTTATCTAATGTACATTCTGTTTAAAGTATTCAAAATTGATGAAACGAATCTAATAATTTAATTTGTAATTTGATAAGTCATTAATAATTTATTCATTATATATGTACATATATATTGTTACATTCTTTATCTCCATTTCAAATTTCTGCTCATAAAAATACTCATTATAATTTATGTCAAGATCTTGCCACAGGTCATGCTTTTTCCTATCTATTTATATGTATATATATGTTAAGATTGATTGTTTTACACGGTAATACATAAATATTAATATCGTTTACGACTGTTTTATACAACGCAAGAACAGGTACCTACATAAAAAAGTTTGCGTTGTTATTCATATCATTTACTCTGTAACAATTATTTAATTTACTTTCTAAAAATACCACACGTTTCTAAAAAATTCAATATTTTTGTTAATGCATTCGCATTGACTCTTATATTTGCTCAATTTTATTTTATTATTAAATATTTGAATTCACATTTAGAAATCCATTACACAATTAGTTTAGCTAATATAAAACATTCTCAAAGAAACTACTTAAAATTAACAATAAACCTCCCAGGTCAAGAATAAATTGAGCAATAATGGTTGTTAAATATATCTATAAATATACGGTACGTTTCGACTTCACAGAGTCCTCATCAGTCGTAAAAAACCTCTTAACAGATAAAACTGTTAAGGGGTTTTTTTACGGCTGATGAGGACTCTGTGAAGTCGAAACGTACCGTATATTAATGTTATCATTATAATAAATTTATAGATATATTTAACAACCATTATTGCTCAATTTATTCTTGACCTGGGAGGTTTATTATTAATTTTAATTTGTTAATTTATTTGAGCTGTTTGTAATTCAATTTTAAACTACTTAAAACTTATATTCTAGCGCGCATGTGTGTGTGTGTGTGTGTGTGTGTGTGTGTGTGTGTGTGAGAGGCTTATATAATAGACCCAGCTCGCGTTTTATACAGAAATGGCTTGATATTCAGTGATTTCCTAATTTGAGAGAATAATCGTAGTAAAAACTTTAATGATTAATATTTCAGGCTCCTAGAGCAGCAAGTAACGCATTTTTAACCAGATAAATTATGCTTATTCGACGTAATTTTTTGTGTAAAACGAAGAAATTTGGTAGAAAAAAGCATTACCCTGCCTCGCGAAACTGAGATATTAATCATTAAAACGACTATTCAGATAAAAAAAAACTCATAGCCTGGTGCTGACCAGTATCGTGAGGTGCCGAGGATAATCGATTTGTCATTTTCAATTCTCAGATGAATTAATAAGTACCAGTGTATTTTATTTCATTTCCGCACCTAAAAAGTTTCCTTAAATACCAATATAATAATGTTAAATTGTCAACAGAGGCATAACATTAAGAATGGTTACAATAGAAAGTATGACACTGACAATAAATCAATCGCAAGCGTGCAATTAGGTCAGCATTAGTGTAGGATATCGTTGTAGACTTCTAAGAAACCCTACATTAACAAAAAAGTTTTTTATTGTTAATATCGGATAAGTTATTTTTTTAAACCTTTATATTTTTTAATAAATTTTGTTAACTATATTGTTACTACAAACAACTACAAACGAAATATTATCATTTTGTGTATAAAAATTTTAATTTGTTTAAAGTCGGGTGCCAAGTTCACGAAGGTGTGATCCTACTTATTGTTAGATCGCTGTGACATTGCCTCATTCGGTTTGAAATTTAGCGGTCCAATAAGAAATCTATATTTCTTTCATTTAAAAAAAGTTTGCATTGCAAAACTGTATAAACTATTTCTTTAATTCTAATCGAAAAGAACAACTAAACAATTTTTTTTAATCAAAGAAGTCGATTCCATTATTACATATTTCTTAAGGGAATGCTGGAGCCACCTTTATTATCGATAAAACTAGCGTTTTTGATGTTTTTCTTTCTGTCTAATTTCTTCGTAATAGTTTCGTAAAATAAAAAATTCCTTGTCCACAATTTAAGTATCCTCAGTAATAACCTCAGTATGACGACCAACACTAAAGATAAAAATGGATAAAGAAATCGGTAATTCCATATTTTTCCAGCCTTGGACACAATATAGATCAGGGGCAGATACATTAGCATGAATATTTAAATCGTGGAAAAGAAATTTTTATTCTACGAAACTATTATGAAGAAATTAGACAAGAACGAAAACGCCAAAAACGCTAGTTTTATCGATAATACAGGCGGGTCCATCATCACCTTAAGGAGATACTAAAGTAACGACCAAATTTCATCGAAGTCAGTAGTACAAACATTTTTAATTGTAAATTTGATAATGATATAATTAGTTCATTTCTTACATTATTGTTCTATTTCACTTCATCTGTCCTTATCTAACATATGCAACGCCATCTTTTGCAAAATGGAGCACCTACTGCTAGACACAACCCTACTAAAAAAATCATGTCACAAAATTACATAACAAAATCATGTAATTAAACCAAGTAAATCACATAATTAGATTGTTTTAAATTAGTACGTGATTTTTTTAAATCACGTAATTTGAAAAATCACATGATATTAGAGATAACTTAGAAAAAAAAACATATCATCGTGTGACTTTCCAAATTATGTGATTTAAAAAAATTATGTATATTGATTTGGAACAATTTTCATTATGTGAATTACATATTTTAATCACATAATTTCGTTATGTAACTTTGTAATGTGATTTTTTTCAATAAAAAGTTACTGCTTTGTTTGCCATTCTGAGTCGTCGCTCAGAATTCATATACACGTTATTTTCAGATATAAATCTTTTTATTAAGCTTTAATCTTAGTTTCATAAAATTATTGTTTGTGCACATAGAAGACTAAGTGCTGAACTGTCGTTTTGTCCATACTATAAAACGTCTGTATTAAGGAAACATCTACGTTAGATAACGAGAAACTTTTACAAGTTTTGTAGTGAAAATAAGTAAGTAGTCAATAAAAAAAAACTGTCGATGTTAAATCATTTTTCTTTTACTAAAAAATTTAACATTTTAGCTTAGTTTGGTGGCCCTTTCGGCACACAGAAATGGTATAGTACTTACATTTTGATCGGTTTTTTTTTACGTAAACTATCACTAGAAACAATCGCTAGGAGGTTTAATATAAAAGAAAAAAGCAAAAATTTTTTTACAATTTCAATCAATTTTAAAACCGTGGAAAGTTTCCTATACTTGTGTTTCCTTCATGTATACTAAATAAATGACGAATTAATGACGGTTTAGAAGTAACAAATAAAGATCAAATTAATATCATCACCTTCCGTAATATAAAGAGTATTATTTTCAACAAGAATAAAAAGTATATATGTAACTCACACACGATTACCTAATTTCCTACATATACATTTATATAAGTATTTTTGAGCAAGAACAAATGACGAGAGAGATTAAAATTGCGAACACATTTTGACTTTTGACACATAACTAAAAATTAATACTTTTGTATATTTATTAATTTTTTGAATAAGTCTCGGTGAAAAAAATCATAAAATTTTTTTTTAATTTCATCATAAAGGGTACAAATATTTTTATAAATATATTATATTTAATAAATATCGGTTGCAATTTATTGCCAAATAAATGAATATTTCTCTTACACAAGTAGTTTTCTCATTAAAATTCGAAGTCGGTCAGCAAAATCAAGAGTCGTTATGTGAGCTCACATAACGATTTTGTAATCGTGCATGGACTGCATAAAATTAATAGCAACAAATGAAATTTATATTGTCCTTCAATAAATCACATTTACTTTATTCTACTAAAACTTACATAATAATATTGTTTCATGATAATTTATCGGTATAAGATATATAATATGTACGATATATCGTGTATATATATTATATATACATGTATGTAAAAGATAAAAATATGTAAAATAAAAAATCCCTAACGTTTAATCTATCTATCTATTATTTCATACGTAGAAAATTTTCGTTTTCACAAACTTATTAAGCAATCTTTTATTAAACAATATCAGAAATTTAAAAAATTAGTTAGAAAGATATAAAATAAAACTTTATGTGTACAACACACAAAGTTTTATTTTATATCTTTTCAACTAAGTTATATATATAGACAGATATTATCAAAAATAATTATTATCATCAGAATTTAACACTTAAATATTATAGTTATTAAGACAGAGACAGAGAGAGAGAGAGAATTCATCATAGTAAAATAGAATAATAGAGAAACGAAAATTGTCACATATTATAAATCTGTTTTCCATAGCTGAACTAATGTACAGTCAGTAATTAAAAGGTTGCAACACTTATTTTTGAATTAGTTCGGAATGCAGTCTATTTTTTCACTGAGCGATTGATTTTTATTTATTCATAATTAATATCACTCAGTGAGCAAGCTGCATTCCAAAATTCATGTTTAAAATGTATTGCAACCTTTTAGTTGCTGATTATACACTTTTGGAACTTAAAGTAAAATAAATATACGTTTGATATTTGGCGAAATCGAGGAAGAAAGTTCTTTAATGTAGTATAATACAGGAATAAAAAATAGAACTCTTATAGCCTAATCAGCTGTAAATTGACTTGTATGTATATATTAATGCTTTCTCCTTCAAGTTTATTTATAAGTTTTTGATTCGCTTCTTTATTATTGCACAACAATTACATTACCAGTTGAGCAATAAATTACAGATTGTTATTAAAAGCATGTAACAGTTTCAATGCTAAAACAATAATTCGCTAACAATTCGAAAAGAGATTCTCGGTCCAAATATATTACTCGATAACAAGTATTACGTGAACCCGACGAGAAAGTACATTTCTCTGGTAGATCTCGAAAGGGAGAGTGGTCGGTTGTGGGCCGTCTTTCCAAAGTGGCAGGGAAATTGTAGTCTGTCGGATTTAATATTCCAATACGATTGGGACAGTATACAAGAAGGAGGACGCAAGCCGACACGCAAAAAACGATCGTTCTAGTGACACATTAATATCATATAATCGGTGTGTATTATCGAATTACTAAGAAATTATTACAAAACTAAGATAATAAAAAAAGTAATCGCACGCGCGCGCAGACAATATCAATGATTACTTCAAAACAATTTAAAATTATTAAAGTTTATTATTGAATAGTGAAAAAGACTACGCGTGTGAAAAAAAAATCAAATAGATGATGTTCCTGTACATATTAAAAAGAAAGTATTTACAAATATCAAATTTACATGATATTTTTAAATTGTCAACCATAAAATTTCGCGCGTGCACAAATGTGTGTGTGTGTGTGTGTGTGTGTAATATAAATTTAAATTTACAGAACCTTGTACAATATGAGGACACTGTGTCTACTCATCATTATCGTGGCAACCAGCAGTGCTCATAATTTTCTAGACATTGTCAAAAATTATGTCCATTCATCTGGAAAGGAGGGAAAATTTACAAACAATAGATATGACTTTATCATCGTAGGAGCCGGATCAGCAGGTTCTGTGTTAGCCAATCGTTTATCAGAAAACAAGAGATGGAGAATTCTGTTATTGGAAGCGGGATACATGCCAAACTTCTTGAATCGGATTCCAATATTTGTCGGCTATTTTCAATTAACTGGTTTTAACTGGGGTTACAACGTAGAACCTCAAAAGAATGCCTGTCTAGGGATGATAAATCATCAGTGCGCTTGGCCGCGAGGTAGAGGCTTAGGTGGCACGAGTATCTTGAACTATATGATCCATACACGTGGGAACAAATTTGACTATGACAGATGGGCTAGTTTGGGAAATGTGGGCTGGTCTTACGCGGATGTTCTGCCGTATTTCAAAAAAAGTGAAAAATTTAATGTACCAGGTACTTTTTTTTTGTACATTCCTCTCTTCTTTCTCTTTCCACTTATAATTAGTCTTCCCAGATTTATTCAATGGATTATTAAAATTTCTTACATATAACGATAAACTATAAACATGTAAATCTTGCATTTTCTCTGTTCACTTCTAACGTTTCACTTCAAATTTAGATTTTTCTTAGCTTTTTGCCACATACAGACACTTATGTCGTCTATGTAAGGAAACTTTATATTTTCAATTACACAAAACCAAGGCATTCATTTTTATGGCAAAATGTCAATTCAAGATAATATTTCAATTAATACAAACAATACATACATTTTACAAAAACAATTCAACTATTAAATTCTATTGTCAGTTTTTTTTTTAAACCATAAAATTATGTTTCTTCAGAGGATCATAGAAATCTTTGTTTTACGTTCTCAAGATTTTCTCGCAAACAATATCTATACATTCCTTTTTTTACAAACTTTTCAAACTTGAATTTTAGATTAATTTAAAACTAAGAGAGCGCAGAATATTTTTTATACGTTGACAGTTTCTACATGACAAGAAAATGACAAAAGATCGATATAAGGCGTTTGATCACGTTACGATTGACTACAAAGCCACTCACAGCGCTCGTCCAGTGGAAAAACTCTAAACATTGGTCAGTGGTCACTGTGAATAGCTATGCCAACTGTAGTCGCAATGTGATCAAATCCAGAACATTTTCCCCTCCCTCCCACACTCATATACACGAATAGATTACCTTATTCAAGAGAATGGATTAATTTGTCAAATACAATACCAAGCCGCGACTTGGCATGCCATTGACAAAACCTATTATTCCTATGCTTAGGTATCAAGAACTCCTCGTATCACAATGAAAACGGTTATTTGTGCGTGGAACATGTTCCATATCATACAGAGCTGGCGACTGCGTTTCTAAATGCTGGACAGGAATTGGGATATAAAATCGTGGATTACAATGGCCAAGATCAAAAAGGTTTCTCGTACATCCAAGCAAACATAGGTAATGGAATGCGTTGTAGTGCTGCGACTGCTTATCTCGAGCCGATCAATCGACCGAACTTGGACATTATCACCGGTGCTAGAGTGACCAAAATACTAATCGACGCAAATAAGCAAGCTTACGGAGTTGAATACGTCAAGGACAACGTATGGAAGAAAGTAACCTGCTCAAAGGAAATTTTGTTATCAGCTGGTACGATTGACTCGGCGAAATTATTAATGCTATCAGGAATTGGACCAAAGGAGCATCTTGAAGAATTGGATATCCCAGTGATTCAGGACTCCAAGGTCGGTTACAGCATGTACGAACACGTCGGTTTTCTGGGATTGACTTTCATGGTGAATCAGAGCGTGTCTCTGCTGCAGAGCAAGCTTATCCTTAATCCAAGCACATTACTGGAATACGTTTTATACAAAGATGGCCCGTTATCAATTCCAGGAGGTGCAGAGGCACTGGCATTCATGAGTACCAAGTATGCTCCTGATGAGAGACCAGACGTTGAACTTCTCTTTGTGTCTGGTTCTCTACATTCAGACAACGGTCAGGTCTTGAGAAAAGCTCTAAGACTTTCAGATGATCTGTACGACACCGTCTATAAACCGATCGAAGAGCAGGACGCCTGGTCCATTTGGCCGATCGTTCAATATCCTAGAAGTGTCGGTCGTCTTACGTTGCAATCAAAGGACCCATTCGAACCACCTAAAATGGATCCAAATTTTTTCAGCCACCCAGCCGATGTAGAGATTATTCTGGAAGGAGTAAAGTACGCCATCAACATATCCAGAACCAAAGCCTTTCAGGCTTACGGCAGTCGATTGCATGATTTAAAAATACCAGGTTGTGAACAATTTGAATTTGCTTCCGATGATTATTGGCGTTGTGCTATCAAGCATCTACCGTCCATGATGAATCACGAAATAGGGACTGTCAAAATGGGACCTCCGACAGACACTTTTGCTGTCGTTGATCCGCAGTTAAGAGTATATGGAATAAAAGCACTCAGAGTAGTAGACGCTTCAATCATGCCTGCGATGCCTACTGGTCATGTAAACGCGGGAATATTTATGATCGGCGAGAAAGCCGCGGATATGATAAAGGAAACTTGGAAGAGTGTGCTGTAAGATTCGCTTTTTTACGAAAAGCTCAGGGAATCCTATAGATATCATACACTAAAAAAAATTTATTAAACTTTAATAAATATTTGTTTCAATAGTACTAATTATTCACAATAGTATAATCACACACGCACGTACACGCACACATACACACACAATAGTCTGTTCTAAAATTTACTTACAATAAATAAATATTTACTTTATAATAGAAAAGTTATGCTTAAATTAAACAAATATATGTTTACATTTAGTAAATATTTTGTTCGTACTATAGAAACAAATATTTATTAAAATTCAGTAATTTTTTTTCAGTGTAGAGATTAACATTAAACACGGCAATGTTATAAGATAAGGAATGTGTATATAAATCTCTTTTTGCTCAATCTTGCTCAATTTACAATGAAGTTAGAAAAACGAAAACATACACAGTAAAATAATGAAAGAACAATAATTGTTGTTGGGTAATGCTACGTCGATCTCCTGGTGTTTAAATTACGTGATGATTGTGATGAACTGTACGAATGTGTATGAACTACATATGGATAATTCTCCAATTTTAAGATTAAAACAAGCGTGTAAATAGGAATCCTAGTGCAATTACTCTATACTCGTAAATAGACATCGGGGATTCTTATGCAATTTCATATTTTGTTAGAAAGCAGATTGGAAAGTAACATCAAAATAGAAATGTGTTTTATTGCAAAAGTATTCTAAAAATGCATAATTTATTTGTGTAAATTTGCATATTTGTGTAAATTTGAATATTCGTGCATATCTATAAAAAATATCTGCATAAAAAATTCGATGTCTACTTATAAAAGGTAATTCATTAATATAGCAGAATAAAATAATACTTCCCACTCACTCGATATGTACTCGTAACATGTACAATTTTTCAATGCGCGTGCGCATGTGGACAAATTACAAAACTGAAATTTTTCTACCAAATTTAAGATAGTTATCGACGATCAGATAATAAATACAACCATGGATTTTTTTTCCTACATCGAAAACGATTACTTAAGAGGTAAAATTTCGCAAGACAGAAATTTTTCGAAAAGAGAAATCTACATATAAATATTTTTCATCGCGTTAATGTCTTTTTTTAAAGCATATTAAAATAACTGATTATAAATTTTTTTATGTCAATTATGTCGCTATAACGTCAATAATAATCAAGTACAATTATTATCGAGATGTTGTAATTATCATATTAAATAGATGTAATATAATAATTTATTACTCAAGAATATTTCTCGAGGGTGATCATATTGATCGTTCTCATTCACTGAGAGAAAAATGTTTGATATTTGTAACTATAATTGCACACACATATTACTATAATTATAATTATTACTGCTATAATAGTAACAATAATCTTATGCATATTTCTAGCAACAAATGTATATATATATACAGTTGGTAAACTAAAATAGTTATATAATAATTATAATTAATATAATCATAAAAATGGTGAAATACTATTATAAAAGTAATTCAAATTACTATAATTTTATAGTCATTTTAGTTATCAACTATACATTTGTCGCTAAAACTATACATAAGATTATTATTACTATATTATATTATAGCAATAATAATCATAATTATAGTAATAGTATTTAATTATAATTACAAATACCAAACACTTTTTCAGTATTAGTAATGCAATTTTGTCATTGCAATAAATATCGCATTTCATTTTGCTTTAGTCGTGTAGCATAAAGTACTTGCAAATGGATTAATGAAAGTAGAGAAGCGAGAAAAAAATATAAAATAAGTATCCTTTCATAGCGAGTGTCGCCCGTTAACAGTGCGTTTATATCGTGACGTAAAAGGGGAGATGACTCATAGTTTCCACCCATTTGCCCAGAAACTAACGCAATATGGATATCTAGGAAGACTTAAAAAAAAAAACCACTCAAAAAAACCGTCAGCGTTCTTTTTGTAAACTTAGAACATTTTATTTTTCGATTTTCTTAAAAATTTTATTCTTTTATAATGCGATAGTAAATGATAATATTCGACAAATTTGTGTGTGAAAATAACAGACACGCGCGCGCGCAATCATAATCTACTTATTGAAAATTATGCGGAGCAAAAAGGTTTTAATAAAATATATCTTCTTAATTTTTTGTGCATATAAAAAATATAAAAAAATTAATGATTTTTTAATAAGAAACTAAGGGACATAAAATAAAATTAAACTAAGGAATTATTATATCGGGTAATATTATAAAGATGAAATGTTATTTCATTATAAAAGAAATTAAATGTCATTTTGAAGAATATCATATCACTTGTACGTTAATATTTGAGAAACGTATCTATTTTCCTAATTATGGCTAATAAATTGATTTTATATTACCTCATTGTTTATAACTCTAAACGGCAAGTATTGTTACGCCATGTCGTTATAGCTAACAATTGAGTTATTTTCGGTTTAACCATTAAAATCCTACAGTCCGTTTGTTTTACCAATTACACAGTACAACAATATCTCAGTAAATTTATGGTCGCTGAATGCAAATTCATCAATGAAAAATATCCATCAGGTTTTCAAGATAAATAGAATGAATAAAGAAGCTTTTTTTGTCATATTTATCATTATTTGTTGCCAAATAAAGATTTATTTGTCTCAATTTAATTAATACCACTTTAAAGAGCTATTCTTTATCTTTGAAAGAAGTTTTTAGTTTTTATGTATAATTTTTTTCATCACACTCAAGTTATGAAAATTTCAATAAAATAGTGAATCTATTACATGGAGGATCAAAATGCGAAAACTACTTTCTTGCTTCAATCTGTCAATTTAAATTCGACATTTTACAATATATTTTAGAAAATGTTCATACCTCAATAAAAAATAAATCGTACAGTAAAAAATGATAATTCTATTTAAAGAGATGAAGATTAGTTTTTATGTAACATTAACAAAAGTTTGACCATAAAAATGATAAATGTTTTGTCTCATATTATTCAATTTGACATTTATCTCAATAACCTTACATAATGGTCATCTTTGGATAGCGGATTTTGATTCAGTATCCTTGAATTTACTGAAAAACACTAGTCATGATTGTTACAGGAGAAAAAGGTTAAATTTTGTCGAATGGAGTTATGTTTCAAATAAGTATTTTTTCTAACTGTTTTTACAAATTTAAATATCTTTTTCCACAATTAAAGTATAAGAGATAATATAGTCTAAACTAGTCAACTTTATGTTACAAATCAAAAAAGTTAGAAAATAACAGTTTTTTGTTATTGGCTTCTGACATAGACTCGCAACAATATTTACTTCATATTTTACAAGTTTTATATTTTGTATAAAACAATCTTGGTTTAAACCAGGAATTACATGAACAATGTTGTGTTAGTCTTAAAATTAGACTTAGATATCTAATATAAATGATTAGTTAGAAAATTTGTACAGATGTGTGCATGCAATATTAACGCAGTAGTGTGTAGTGACATGTCAATGACACATAAATCATGTGTGTAAGTTCTACTGAATCATATAAACAACTTTATGATTCTCTTAATGTGATTAGTTTACAAGCTTACAATCAATATGGCAGTTTACTGACATTGTAATTTTCATTAAAAGATTGTTCCGTGTGTTAGTATTTAATATGTTTGTATCTAATACTTAATATGTTATATTGATATAATTTCTAACTTATTTTATTTACTTCAGTCTATAAAGTATTATCATAGAATTGCACTGTAGATTTGGTCAAACTTTGTGTAATAGAATTCTTACTGTTAAAAGACTGTAGTTGAATCAAGTACAAATACCTATAATGCATTAAATGCAAAGAATACAACCTTTACATTACTTATTGTTAGACACAATGTCATTATTATTACTCTAGTGTTACGTTAACTATTGATATATTAGTTAATATAAAATAAACTAGTTAAATCCACTGGTTTGTTACTAATAGTAAATTATGAGTACACAACTTTGATTTATAAGACATCTAAAAGCCATCAATATCTATGAAGTATAATATAAAACTTAACAAGAAACTTAATAATAACTTGTAAATATAATGTCTGTTAAAGAGAGTCGATTAGCATGCATTCATGAAGAGATAACAAGCTCTTGATATTTTTCAGTCACAGCTTCAAGTCTAGATAATTTTATCAGATAGTCTCATTTTCTCGTTTAACAAGATAACTGATAAGAAAAAGTTAAGATAAAAAATCTTTTATATTATGAAAAACATTTTCCTTTTTAAATAAATATTATTTTAAATAAATTTTTTAAATGAATATTGATTTAAATAAGTAATGTATTTCTTTCGGAAAATACAGCAGCATAAATTTTTCCGTTTTCTTTTTGTTATTTCTTTTGTTTTCTACTGTCTTGTCTTTCAAAAATGTTACAAATCACTTTATGTTTGATGATCTAATTAATATAATTGTCCAATTTTGCAGTAAACCATTTGTGATTTAATATTTAGTTTTACAAAGAAAATTCTCTGCATAGATTTAAGCTTTATATCAAGAAATCATTAATAAATTGTTATTGTCCAGCAATAGTTCAATAATATTGTCAATGCACCAAGAAACACAGTGACCCAAAAATCATATCACAGTGCCCGAAATTATATTAATAATACACAGAAAGTTAATAAAGCATTTACCTGATACTACAAGAGCTTCATTCGGGCCGCAGGTGTGAACGTTTCCCATCGTTGAAACTAACCTTCCTTTTTTTCCAGTAAAAATATTGCTCCAATGATGATAATGATGAAAATATGACGACGACGACGGCGACGACGGCGACGACGACGACGACGACGACGGCGACGACGACGACGACGACGGCGACGACGGCGACGGCGACGACGACGGCGACGACGACGACGACGACGGCGACGGCGACGGCGACGACGACGACGGCGACGGCGACGACGGCGACGACGACGACGACGGCGACGACGGTAATAACACAAACGACGAAACCGGCGGGAAAAGGACGGCACTCACTTGGATATCGATAATACTGGATGTACGCAACGTGGTATATGGAAACGAAATTAAACAAGAGATTGTTTCAAAATGTCCGATGAATGATTAACAACATATATCGTGTTAATCGTCGCGTTAATCAGAATTCAGAACAAGGTTATGATACTTAGTGATAGCCACTTCACGAAATCATTGATGATGTCCAAAAGTCCCTACCAAAGTAAAAAATACTCTAGGACGCCACTAGCAGCCACTAGTTGTCTGTTCCTGCACTGATTGCACTAGAATGTGGTAGCAGCACTGCAGCACTTCTTTTTCAATGAATTTTGGAACTCATCTTACTAATCACTATTGCTAGATTGGATTCACACTGCGTATGTACAACGACGGTACGATATCCAATAGGAGAGCTTGTTTTCTAGATATATACTAACAATATTTTGTCATACAAATGCTTGTCGTATATTCTAGAAAACAAGCTCTCCTATTGGATATCGTACCGTCGTATGTATGACATCGGATGTCGTACGTTGGGGAGCGTTCAGGAATTATGCTCAGATAACTCTTGGGTGCATTTTTGCTATAATATACGTTACGTACACTATAGCCTAGTGTTATCTAGGTGTGATTCCTGAACGCAGCCTAGTGTGAATGGGTCTGTTTTTTGTTCCTGCACTGTCCGAACTGAACTAGTGCACACGGTGCAATAAGTTAAAAAATGAAACAAGCGTATATTTATTTACTAGTTCTGACAGTGCAGAAACAAAAAACAGTCCCAATCCCAGTAATCCCACATTAGTGATTGATACGATTAATAATCGGTTTGTAAGAATAGAATCGACATATAATTTAAAAGAATGTTAACCATGATTTAACATTTATCTTTATTTTCATAGAACGTTCAATTAAAAAATGGTTAGTCACTTTGGAGAAGTAATATTTCCATCATCACGAGCATTTTGGGATGACGAGGATGAATATGAACCAACTGATAATATAGAACATTCTCTGTGAGTTAAAATTATGATGTCAGCAGATTGTCGTTCATTCTTTATTATTATTATGTATAAAATGATCTGAAAGTAATTAAAATTGTAGGAAGTTATCTGTTCGCTGGTTGAAAGATAAACCAAAATGTATACAAAAGTTTATCATAATTGAAGGAGATCCGTTAATTCGTAATATTAATATTCTTTTTATATCTTTTATGTTTTTGTTAATATATGATATTATTATACCAATTATTTTATTTTAGCACTTGTGGAACAATGTTTGTGTCCTAAAATGGAAGAAGCATGTATCATAGAAGATGAAAATCATAAAAAAGTTTCAGTTATTTATCAAATTGACAAGCAAATATATGTTTGTGTAATTTTACCACTGTTTGATACAAAAAATGCAGGAAAATATGTAAATCAGGTATGACTATAATGATATACTTGTAACATTTCTCTATCTTTCAACATATAATTTATAAATCAAAGAAATATGTATTTTTTTTGTCTTTACAGATACATGACTTGTTGCTAAGTTCAGAGAGCATAGTTTCAATACTGTGTTGTCATGTGTCACAATTTCAGAGTACAAACGTCCCAGAGACTGCTTCGTTTTTAAAAATATTGACTACCAAAACGATGAATGTTAAAAAATATGGAATTGAACCATTGGAACAACCAAATATTGTATTTGGAGTTGGTGCAGGAGGTTAGTATTTATACATATATAGTATACAAGAAACGCATGTACTAAATACAAAAAATATTATATAAAAATCAATGGAACCGATATCGTTTATTTTACTTGTTTCAGTCTTGTCCTATGCTGAATTCACTGGCAAACCAGCTAAGTTATATATATTGTATATCGACAGTTTTGTGTTAGACTCCAAATGTGCAGAACCAATTTTACAAGTTTTAACTGATGAAATACGCTGTGAATTACAACAACCCAAATTTTTGGAAAATCCTTTTAGTAAAGGCAATCTTTACATGTGAAACGTTCTAATTCATTATCTTTTCTATCGATTAATATCTGACTCAATCAAATATAAATCAAACACTAATTCTCTTTGTTTTGTCATATTAATAATTATATAGAGAAAGAGAGAAAAACTTGTTTAGTTTATAGTACAAAAAAGAGTTTATACAATTATATGCTTTGATAACATCGCAAATATACAATACACACTCAAATATACAATACATACTCAAAATTTACAATTTAAACTAATAATGTCTTTGATAATCTAATGTTTATCTTAAATTAAGACAATGGCGCTGATGCAACTTACATTAGACGCACGATACATTGGTTTCCGTTATGGTTGCGGAGGATAATAGTTACGTGGCGGCGCAGCCGGTGGAATTGGATTATTTGCTGAAAAATACGTTGCGTTTGTCGGATAGGAATATGGTTGAAAAGCAGTTTGATTGGCAGTCGGTGCTGACGGTGGTGTAGGGCGAATAGCAGCAGATGATGCAATGTGATGTATCGTTGGCACGATATGATTCATTGTATTCACAGGAGGAGGAGGAACCGAAACATTTGTAGGTGGAAATGCCGGTGGATAATTTGTGTTGTTAGATGCAAAATTTGCCGAGTATGAAGAAAAGTGTGCCGTTGAAGTATCTATCGGTTTTATTGCATCTGTGACGTCTATAGATGGACAGCCGTTTGCAGAAATAGTTGATGCTTCCATGGTCTTGGAGGATTTTCCAGGTGTAACTGTAATTTATTATTACACTATAACATCTAATGCTTATAATATAACCTTTAATAAAATAAGCTATAAACGATACATTTGTGATTGCCACATTACTGTGTTACTATTACTTACCATTTGGTGTATTAGATGCAGATTCAACAGTAGTAGTAGTAATGGATCGTTCCCTACATACTTCACTGGATGGTATCATAGGTGGCGAATCTGGTGGTTTTGCATTATTAGCTTGTGAATATAAATCTAATACCTGATGGCAAATATCTAGAAGTACGTTTGACATATTAGTTATTATTATTACCGATCTGTTACAACAGATAATGATAAAGACACTTTGAGATGGAAACTGCATAAAATTACCTTCTAAAAGATCCATAGTTACATCTTCAACAAACATATCCCACCAGCGTAAATGTTTCGGTTGTCTTCCAACCCAATCTACCACTTCAAATTTGCTTAGTTTTCCTGCCAAATACATTAGAGCAACAGCTATGATCTCTGGCTCCCACTGTAGCGATAGAGTGGTACATAAACTGAAAAAAATAATATTAAGACATATATCAGTTGTATTATACATGTATATATGTATACAATTAATATTTTTAATATTATTACTTTATAATTTTATATACCTATCATTAACAAATGTCCAAGCCATTTGAACCATCTTTTGCAATTTGTTTTTATCACCTATAAATAGAACAAAACTTTCATCAGAAATGTTTAAAACACTTTTAACATCTCTAATAATATTTTATACAATTCTATAGAAAAAACTACGATTTTTCAATTACCTTTCAGACACTTTGCGTATTTTAGTAAATAACTATATGGATGTTCTACTTGTAGATCAAATTTAATAGTTTGCAATAAAATTCTCTCCAAGATTAAAACTTCTTCCTAAAAAAAAAAAAACAAACTTAATACATTAGTACAAATATTGAAATATTTTCAAACCTTACTTTAGGATCTTCTCCGAATGTTACAAACTTTTGTTCCGTCACTAAGGTTTTGGCAGTCCTTATGATATCCTTACATTTCTTTGGAGTTTCTTCAACTTTACCAGCTAAGAGTAAACAGCAGCAAGCAGTTACCTATATGTCACAATGTAATTCTCAGATTATTTTAATGCACACAAATACTGACACATGTAATT
This sequence comes from Cyphomyrmex costatus, assembly GCF_001594065.2. NCBI lineage: Eukaryota > Metazoa > Arthropoda > Insecta > Hymenoptera > Formicidae > Cyphomyrmex > Cyphomyrmex costatus. Next base: position 180,017 of record NW_017280520.1, on the reverse strand, counting down.
AATTTGATTACAAGCAAACATATATACATTATATGTGTTGTATGTATACACAAAATGCACTTACATATCGCGGAAAATTTTTGAATGAATGAAACATGTAAAATCGATGAAAATAAACAACACCCGTTGCCATCGTGTTATAACCTAAATCCATTTTTGTACCAGTGTCTATTATAAAACGTGCGCCTTCTTTTCTATATCTACATTCCGTCTCATAATCGATACCATCTTGAATAGATGGTGTATTGCGAAGTTCTTTTTTTTCATAGTACCAGCACGGCATATTTAATGTATACTTAGAATCTTAGAATATGATTTATACTGAATTGTAAGATATAAAAACTAAGTTCCTGTCATAAGAGATGTAGTACTAGAGTGCAAATTGGAAAAGTGGGGGTAGTCCACATATGGGCCGGTATTCATAGGCCGGTATTCATAAGTCGGTTCTTATATTCAAGACGCAGTTACAACCATGGTGGAAATATACAAGGGTGAGTCGTTCCCGTGGATGCGCAGTAGCCTAAAAGTAGTGGGGAGCAGATGCAGCCAATCATAAATGCCCCATTTGGCATAAATCCAATATGGCTGTGTTTACTGTGCACAATGGGTCATAAGTGATTGGCTGACTA
>NW_017280520.1:122320-179071 GCF_001594065.2 Cyphomyrmex costatus | reverse complement strand
ATTTTTCGTTTATTTTCCTAATATTTATTGCAATAAATAATATTTTTATAATGAAACGACGGACATATTGTACGCTTTCTCGATTTTGCCGCTTGCTGCTTGCTGTTCGTTCGGTTCAACTTCAACGAACTGCGGCAAAATGTATTTGCGCCGCAAGTACGTCATCAAGTTTACATAAAATTCTTAACCAATAGTAACGAATTGCTGCTGCAGCGTGCTGCGCATGAAAAAGTACCTTTAAGATGCTAAAGCGGCCCTCTAATTAGTTCGTAATTCTTCAAGACTGAACTTAAGACGGTCTTGAATATAAGAACTGCCTTTTTTCTTTCGTTTCGTGCAAAAACGCGTCGAATGAGCCTAATTTAATCGAAATCGGAGATGGTGGGTGTATTCTGTATAATTACCAAGAACTGACTATGAATACCGCTCATGAGCGGTCGTGCTTCTGAACTGAATGCACTCAATATCTGCTCATTGAGCTGATTTATCTGATTGGTTTATATTTTAGAATCTAATAGAATATGCCAATCAGATGAAAGAGCTCACTGAGCGCTCAGTGAGTGGTCGTGCTTCTAAATAGATGCACTCATTGAGCGCATTCAGCGGACTGAACAGTTGAGTGAGCGCTCGCTATTATTGGTGTATTTTTCTAGATCTAAAATTCTGATTGGATGATCTGAAAGAATACACCAATAACAGCGAGCGCTCACTCACTGTTGAGTCCGCCGAATGCGCCCAATATTTGGAGTTGATAGAGATAAATTTCGGAACGCACCTCAGGTACCTATTATAAGCACCAACGATATGTATATGTATCTAATAATTATATATAAGCATGGGTAGGTATGCATATTATGTACGCATGCGTATTTATTTTTATATATGACTACATGGTATGTATACATACGGGTATGTATGTATATACATAGCGAGTGGTAGCAAGCAGTGAGTGGTAGTAGTGATTAATATTGCTTGATTGTGAGTTCTGTTGTTAGTTTGTTAATCACAGTTAACTAATAAAATTGTTTTTTGCAGTTAAACACTTGTATACATGTTAGTAACAATTTAATAAAGATATAAGTATTTCACTAAAACGTTTACAATCCCAAGAATAAACAAAACTTTAAATATAATGCCGTTGGCAACTCTAACGGCTCCTTGGACCGAGCATCGTACAAATGAAAAGGTAAAACTTAATTTTTCTCAACATTCTTGTGTTGCAATATTTTTGGGATTTTCTTTGGAATAGCGAATTTTACATGAAATCACTGTCGCTTTTTCAAAAGAATAGTTGTTCTTTTTTCTGTTTATTTTTTCTTCACTTTAACTTTAACAAATTATGGAATCTTATTTTGGAAAATATCTTTATTTTTCGTTTTTTATTTCTGTTTAGCAGAGTACAGAGATTCTTCCAGCTGAAAATCAAGAAGAAACAATGATCACTCAAGGAAATTTAATTGAAAGAGCAAACGGTTGCTCGGAATCTCATGAAATTGAAGTACGCGATATGACAAGGGATGGTTATGAGAAAGCTGAACCTTCTCACTTTGAATTATTAAAAGTCCTTGGCCAAGGATCCTTTGGCAAGGTAAAACTAATACGTGCCAAGTGTATATATATATATAGTGTTTAAATATTTTTTTTATATATCTTATATATAATTTTATTTTATTTCTTTGATGCTGTCATAGGTATTTTTAGTAAGAAAAGTTGTTGGAAAAGATAGTGGAACTTTATACGCTATGAAAGTTCTAAAGAAGGCAACCTTAAAAGGTATCTTGAAATACTATAGAGCATTTGCAAAGGTTTTAAATTATTGCAGTTATTATATTATCCACTTTTCTTAGTTCGTGATAGAGTTAGAACCAAAATGGAAAGAAACATATTGGTAGATGTGGAACATCCATTTATTGTCAGGCTGCATTATGCATTCCAAACCGAAGGAAAACTTTATTTAATTCTAGATTTTCTAAGGGGTGGTGATCTCTTTTCCAGATTGTCTAAGGAGGTAAGATTGTTTCTTGAAAATCATTATATATATATATATATATATATACATATTATATAATCTATACTTTTCTACAATTAGTGTAACCAAGAGAACACAAGCAAATGTTTTATGACACAAGCATTGGAATAAGCTCTCAAATATATTCATAATTGTCAGTATAATTAATGTTTCAGGTAATGTTTACAGAAGATGACGTTAAATTTTATTTGGCTGAACTAGCACTTGCATTGGATCATATACATAAACTCGGAATAATTTATCGAGATTTAAAACCTGAAAAGTTTGTATTGTTTATATACTACTTATATATATATATATATATGTCATAAAGAAACATATGAGATATATATATGCTGCAGCTTTTTTATGAAATCAATCTCTTCAGGAAAAGGATGTGACATATATATGATATGCTTCTTTAACAGGTATTGGCTATTGAAATACTTAATTAACCTTTTTTTATGCAATAGCATTTTATTGGATACAGAAGGCCATATATCTTTGACAGATTTTGGCTTGAGCAAGCAACCTTTAGATGATTCAAAAGCATATTCATTTTGTGGCACTGTTGAATATATGGCACCAGAAATTGTCAATAGAAAAGGACATACTTTTGCAGCAGATTGGTGGAGTTTTGGTGTTTTAATGGTTAGGTTTGAACTTTATGTACTATATCTGGATTGAAGTGGTTACTGACCTTAAATTACCATAGCTGTACAAGAAAAGTAAAAAAAATATACAACATGTACCTTTGAAATTTTCAGTTTGAAATGCTAACAGGCGCTCTTCCATTCCAAGGTACAAATCGTAAAGAAACGATGACGCAAATCTTGAAAGCTAAACTTGGTATGCCGCACAATCTTTCATCAGAAGCACAAGCACTTTTAAGAGTGTTATTCAAAAGGAATCCAGTTAATCGCCTTGGATCTGGTAAAAGGCTTGCATTGTCGTACACATTTCTTTCAAGAAATAATAGGGTTTTAAGTGACGCTTACCTGCTGTTATACATATGTAATTATGTAGAGTTGATTTGTATGCAAATTCTTTGTTTCTTAGGTGGAGTGGAAGAGATTAAAAGTCACGTTTTTTTTACTACCATTGATTGGGACGCTCTTTATAAAAAAGAAATAAGGCCACCATTTAAACCGGCTGTCAGGGAGGACGATGCATTTTACTTTGACAGTGAATTTACCTGTAAAACGCCTAAAGGTAAAGTCTCCTTTTTGAAAACAGAAGGAAATGGAAAGGTATAGAATAGAGTTGTTAGTAGAGTTGTCAAGTTAATAATTATATAAAACTATGTCTTGATATCCTTACTATAAAAGATACGCATATTTTCAGATTCTCCTGGAGTACCACCTAGCGCAAATGCTCATGAATTATTTCGCGGATTCAGTTTTATCGCACCCTGTTTACTTACGGATACGGATCATGTTATATCTTCTGAATATAGGCACTATGATAACATTAGTGCTATTTTTCCAACCTATGTTAATCCTGTTTCTGTAACTGACGAATATGAATTTAAACATGAAATTGGCAGAGGAAGCTACAGTGTGGTATATTTAGCCGTTCATATAGCATCCAAGATGGAGTATGCTGTAAAGGTAAAGTCCTATATAAAAATTGAAATAAAATTTATCTGTGAAATGATATGCGAAGTAGAAATAGAAAGCTAGCTAAATGATTTAACAAAATAGGTGATTGAGAAATCGAAACGAGATCCGACAGAGGAAATAGAAATTCTACTACGATACGGTAGGCATCCTCACATTGTAACGTTGAGAGCGGTTCACGAAGACGATAAACGAGTTTATCTGGTATTGGAACTTTTACGCGGTGGTGAACTCCTCGATCGTTTGCTACAGAGACAGAATTTCACCGAAAGGGAAGCTGCCGAGGTTATTTACACTGTTACAAGTGTGGTGCATTATCTTCATGAGAACGGAGTAAGTGTGACCTTTAAACATATAAATATGACAAACATTTTTGTATAGTTACTTTTTTTTGTACGTCTATACGAAATTTATTTACATATGACGAAACGATGAGGTTGTTGCTTAAAAAAAGAAAAAAATAGGTTGTTCATAGAGACTTGAAGCCATCAAATATTCTGTACACAAAATCTGGCGGTGATCCCACAACACTTTGTATATGTGACCTTGGCTTTGCAACACAATTACGAGCGGAGAATGGTTTATTAATGACGCCCTGTTACACAGCTAACTTTGTAGCACCCGAAGTGTTGAAACGCCAAGGGTATGACGCAGCATGTGACATTTGGTCACTTGGAGTTTTATTGTACATTATGCTAGCTGGGTAATAAAAATTTGGAAAATGAAATAACTTAATATATGTATATGCAATAATAAAATGGTCAAAATTAATTTGATTTTGTCATGTGATATATAGATACACACCCTTCCGTAATAGTCCAGGAGATAGTGCCAGCGATATATTAGATCGTATTGGTTCAGGATATATAGATGTGGAGAGTGGGATATGGTGTCAAATTTCCAATGAAGCTAAAGAATTAGTTAAGAGAATGTTGCACTTGGATCCTACTCGAAGACCTACGGCGACTATGATTTTAAAATATCCATGGATTGTAAATCGACATCGTATCCCTCCAAAAGCATTGCCAGATGTTATTAAGGATCCACATAGCCTGAAGGTATATATTACTATCAAAAAATAATAAGTATGAGAATTATTTAATAATAAATGCATTTGTAGCATCTATTTGGAAATGTGTCACACTATTCCTTTCTGTATATTTTCAAAAAAATTTTGCACTATCTCATATTGGATTCTATTTTCAGATGGCAGTTGCAGAGACATACCGAGTAATAGCAAGTAGCCCAAGATCACCGCATATTGGTCCCGTGGTTATGTCCGAATTGGCACGTCGTAGGACACAAGGCAAATCTAGTGGTCTTACCCAAGTTTAACTTTAATATCTCTTTTACAGATTAACTTTTATCTCAAGATAAAAGATATTTAGGAAAACGAAATCATGTTTTAAAGTACAAGTAGCTTAAAGTGCCCATATTGTAAATGACATTAATATCATCGTGGAAAGTATATAACAGAACATTTATGACAGTGAGCCGAATGTGATATTTATTTGTAGTTAATTGCGTAATGGTCGAAATAAGCAGTTTAGTTATTTTTTAATTATTTCTTTTATATACTTATAATTGCTAAAAGTCTTATAGATTTAACCTAAGAAAAAAATGTTGCCTGATATAATCGTGTTGAGCTGTAATCAATTATAAATTTAATCATTTAAATATTTCGCTTACATTACATGTAAAATTTTATCTGTGCAATGTAGTTAGATTAAATTAATTTTTTGAATTGATATTTACTGTATAAGTACGTGTCTCTTGTATGCGTGTGTGCGCTTGTATTTCCGCCTAAACTCGTGATTTGTAATTTTAAAATGCTTAAAATCTCGATGTTTACGTGGATTTGAGTTTAAAAAAACTACAAAATAGAATAAATTGTATCACGTAATCATTATTTTATTGCTTATAGTTAATGATTTGTTAAATAAATTGATAATTGTATAAATTATTTTTATGTTGACTTGAAGAAATTCTTATAGAGAATCGTTTTATTTTTGAGAAAAGTACAATCTTAAATTATATATTTTTCAAAATAATGTATAAGTAATTATACATTCCTACGATTATCTGTAAGAACTTGAAAACCATTTTGTTGAAATGGAGATCAACACGTAGAACTGCCAAAAATCCTCGTGTGTACAGATGAATTTATGTTTATATTAAAAATAAATTCATCTGTATACACGCGCGCGTGTGTGTGGATGTGATGGGTTTTGCATATATACAAAATCCATTTGTAATCAACGAAAATTCAAACTCCAATAATGTAATCAATTTTAATGATTTAAATATTGTCAATTTTCTGTAAACTACAAGATATTGATAATTGACCAATTACAGTTGGGTGCGAGAAGAATAATTCGGCGCGTTCAAGTTGACAAATCGGCTAGCCTGCTCGCTGAGCAAATGAACATAATTGGTTGTTATTTAGAAATCCAACCAATCATATTCAATTGCTCGGCAACATATATGTAATACTAATGGCTGATGGGGCGTGGTTTGCGATCGAAACACTATGGTGCCGCCAATGCTAATTCTGTCCTTATTTATGTTCAGTTTGTTGTAACGCGCAGGCGTCAATTTGTTGCGCGATAAGTGCTACATCGCTACATGTGATATATTGCAGGTTATGTTATAATTATTGTCGTCACTTCGTCAGCCTTTCAATTAAAAAATGGTGAGGTATTGTTATGTATGCAATAAAAAACAAACAAAAAATGGAAATATTTGCCTACACAAGTAAGTTTATAGTATACCTATATTAGCTCTATATATATATATATATATATCTCGACTAACATCCTAAATTATAATCATAAAAATATTCTTTTAAGATTTCCAAGAAATGAAATGATTTGTTTGCGATGGAAGGAATTTTGCGGATTAAGGAAAGCTGATGATGTAAAAGCATTGTTCATTTGCTCTTCTCATTTTTGTGCTGAAGATTTCAAATGGGACGTTTCAGTATCCGGAAAAAACAAATTATTGAATTCAGAAGCAATTCCTTCAATTATTTCTCGCAAACGGCAAACATCTGAGAAAGAAATAGAAATAGAGTTGACAAAAAAAAAAAGCAGAATTGTCAATGACAATAACGTAGAACCACAAGTGTACATAAATGTACCTATGGAAATTTATACAGAAGTTGTTAAACTTGAGACAGCAGAAGTTATCAGACCACAAGAAACGCAAGCATTAACAAATGTTCTCATAAATACGTGCATATCGAGTAAGTACATACATTCATGTATGTAAAATTAATACAGTTTTTAAGATGCTTATCAGCAAATTATTAAGATCTTTCTAATATGCCTGTATGAACATTAGTATTATTAAATTGTTTGTCAATTTAATATTTATGATATTACTATGCATCAATTCGGCTTATGATTGGATTTCAAGACTTAAAATGATTTTGACGTACAGTTTACAGAACGGGATATGTATAAATTCACACCAAAAATATTATTGAAACATTTAAGATCTAGCTTAGACCGTTAAGACTTTATTATTTAGTTGTGTATTTATATATATTTACAGTCTTGAAGTTTAATGTATTGTATTTATTCTTTCGATTGTAACAAAACATAAACGTATATTTTTTAAATTTGAGGTCCAACAATAGAATTATGTTCTACACCAAAGAAACGGAAATACATGGAACCTCGCTACATTTCTGAACTGATGACATCTGATGTAAACACTCCTAGAAAAGCTAGAAGAATTATAAAATTCATCAAAGCTAATGATTTGAAAAGGCGAGAAAGAATTCAAAATTTACAGAGAATGAATAGGAATCTTCTTAAGCGTATTGAAAATCTGGAAAATATGATTGAACATTTAAAAGGAAAGCTATTAATGTCGGAAGATGCTGCAGATGTTTTATTGCTATAGTATTGTTGAATGAGATTGTTAATAGTATTTTATATTTTAAGTCATTCCAATTTTCAAAATTATCAACTTTTTTACTTATATAGAGAAAAGTCGACAACGCTGACTTTCCTCTATACATACAAAGCTAGCCAAAAGTCTGCGATTTTTTGCATTTCATGAAAAATTAAATATCTCGGTAAAAAGAAATCGTACAAAAATAATAATAATAATAATAATAAATAAAATAATAATAATAATAATAATTCTTTACATTTATTTATAAAAGAAAAATGTTATTCTTTGCTAATTTATTAAATATAAAAAAAATAATTTTATTACTTTAACTACATACATATATTATATGTCTCATTCCTTTAAAATTGTATTGGCTCACCCACTCAATGACAACTTGCATCAGTCATCAATTATGGGTAAGAGTTATTATTGTAAACAGCTACTCTAGAAACTATTCTGAATATTATACACTGCATGTGTGACAAAATCTACTTTTTCTCAGGAATAACAAATATCTATCCCAGCAAACAGTAAGTTATATGTAACATACATACGGGGATATAAATGCCTAGAGCATTTTTATCAGGGAATGAGTAACTTAATCTAAACATCGTACACATTTTGTTTTAATTGAGCTGTGTAAAAAGCTGTACTCTGTAAACTTCTGCGTACATTTATGTTAAGCAATTGAAAAACACACTTTTTTGCAAAACTTCTGTTATATATATTTTAATTATAGTTTTCTGTTATATATTATATATTTTAAATATATGTTTTATATATTTTAATTATAGCGTTATAATTTTCTTTCTACTAAAATGTTTGGTTTACATTTACAAGTATAGATTAAGTAAAATTATTGCTGTATTATAATAAAGAGATTATGTGTATTTCTTAATTTTCCTTTTAATTTCTAATTTATATTGTAATTCAGATAGTCCTATACAATCCTATAATCTTCTAGTTTTCGATTGGCGCCCAGCAATGACGTCCTTCCGGTCTTATGACGGTACTCTATTATAGGTACTCTACTACTGCCCATTTAGACCATGCATTAAGCCCATGGCACATACAGAAACGTAAGGCCGTAAATGTAATCAGTAAGCTTTTTGGCCAATCACAGTAGAGACCGTAAGGCCGGTAGCGAATCCAATGTTACGATTTCCTTACTGATACGTCTTAAGGTTGATTTATACTGGCCGTAATCTGTTAACTTATGCCGTAATCTGTAAAAATTGACCAATCACAGTCGAATGAGAAGGGAATTATCAATTATAATTGGTCAATTTTTACAGATTACGGCATAAGTTAACAGTTTACGGCCAGTATAAATCAACCTTTATGGCCTTAAGTTTTTCTATGTGTTTCTGGCTTCAAGGTAGATTTTCATGAGCTGCTCAAACTGGTCGTTTCAGCGACAAAAAAGATCACATGATCAAAATTGACGAATATCAAGCGTCAATTTGGATCACATGATCCTTTTTGTTGCAGTATTGTCTCCGCTATTGCTCCAAGGAGGCAAGAGCCATTAATTAATAATAAGATCCTTTTTGTCGCTGAAACAGCCAGTTTGAGCAGCTCGTGAAACTGTACCTTTAGACTTGGAGTAGTACTTTCCTAGTACTTCCTTATTGGTAAACAGGAAGTAAGATATAAGGAGACTCCACTCCGTAAAATAAAAGTAGACCCATTTTAGGTTTCGAGTTCAGCTTCCGATTCTGATGAGTGCGAGTAAGAGAAATGATCATTTCTCTTACTCGCACTCATTATGCGCAGCACTACTAAATTCACGAGCGCTGCGAGTGTCGAGAATCGGAAACGGAACTCGAAACCTAAAATGGGTTCATGTCTTGTAGACTGGCGAGACCGAGTGGAGTCTCCTTATATCTTCCTTCATGTTGGTAAATATCTAAATCGATCTCCTTAAATGCACCTAATGAGGCCTGAAAAATTTATTTAAGAAATCGAGAATCGAAGATAAAAGAATCGATTTTCTAAAAAATTGATCTTAAATCGAACATATCCCTACCATGGTGGAACATCCCTTCCACCATGATCCCTACCCCCGTTGGTTAGTACATACATACATACATACATATGTGTGATCCAGTAAACATATGAGACGTATATACGTCAATACTAATATTGGTTGACCAGACGGTTAAATTTTATTGTATTATATTGCTTATACACATAACACTACGTTCATTTGCTCCTGTATATATATAGAGTGCCAAAGGTAAGGAGAGTCGTTGTCGGTGCTATATACTCTAACTGATATGCAGAGTGCATATATCAGTATGATTCATAAGGTTATAAACCTATAAGTATATTGTGCAGATAATCTAATTAATTCTCACTCCTCTTTCTCTGTTATTATAGGTAAGATTTGTTGTAAAAGATTAGTAAAAGCCTAAATTGCTAATTAAATTGCTGGATTCAACGTCAATAGTTAGTCCAAAGCACTGAATCAACTATATATTAGAATATCTATATAACTGACCATTTTCAAAATAATCCGCTTGCTTATATATAAAAAAAAAACAAATTCACATTACATCGACAAATTTCATCAGATGTTCCTTTTATTACAGTAATCATTAAAATCGTGATGCTATAAATAGCAACTTACCGAAACTCTTAAAATAACATTTTTTATATTATTATACTTTAATGTAATATGATATTAACCTTATTTAAGTATACTATTTATCTAGCATAGTTTTTTTAAAAATATTTTAAGTGTTTTGTCAATGATTAATCGATAGGGTAAATAATTAGTTATTATTTCAATCTAAAAAAATCATAGATTATATATATTTTTTTCATGAGTTTCATTTAAAACTAGCACCCGCTAGTTCTAAAAAAATAGTTCGAAATAGTTATATTCTTATTCCGTTCTTGTATGATTAAATTACACAGAATTTTGCCATAAGCAGTCAACATCCTTTTAATCGCTATGCCCATACAATGGCTTAGGACAATAAAAATAGGTATGCAGAATCCATGGTTTTGGTCATAGTTTCATGAGCAAAAAAGAAAATTTTAATGATTTGATAAAATGATACCACACAAATACCATGTGTTTGAAAGTAACTTACTATTTGAGTATCAAAATAGCAAATAAAAAATAAAATGGGAGAAAAAAATATATTTTCAGGCTATTGCAGTATGATTCACAAAGGACCGCGTCCATTGGTACTCTGTGGCCCCTCGGGCTCTGGAAAAAGTACTCTAATAAAACAATTATTTGATGAATTTCCCGATACTTTCAAATTTTCGGTGTCTCATACAACTAGAATGCCACGGCCTGGTGAAGAAGAAGGTGTTCACTATTATTTCACAGATAAAGAAAAAATGCAAAAGCAAATAGAAAATAGAGAGTTTATTGAAACTGCTGTATTTAGTGGGAATCTATATGGAACAAGGTAAATGTAGACACAAATATTAAATAATTATGTAGAAAATAATATATAACCCAAGTGCCATTGTAGCAAACAAGCGGTTGAAGATGTACAACGTTTAGGAAAGATATGTGTATTAGATATTGATATAGAAGGTGTGAAACAAATAAAACGCATTGATCTCAATCCCTTTTACGTATTCATAAAACCACCATCTATTGTGGAATTGGAGCAACGATTAAAAGCTAGAAACACAGAAACTGAAGAATCTTTGAAACATAGATTATTGACTGCCAAATCTGAATTAGAATATGGTATGTATTACAAAAGACGCACAATTAATACTATAGAAAAATTGTTTAAAACTCATACTTGTGTCTAAAACTTTCACTTGCAGGTGAAACACCTGGTAACTTTGACGTTGTCATAGAAAATGATAATTTGGAAAAAGCATATGAGATTTTACGCAATTTTATATTGTCCAATTATAATCCGCATTGCCGTACAGGTGAATCAAATGTTTCTCGTTTCTTTTAATATCAATAATGTTTCTGTCATCATAGCATAATATCTTTATGGCAAAAAGTGTTGATAATGCAATATAATAATGAAATTATATGAATTAATATTTTATAAAGGAAATAAGTAACATATGTCTTAATTGTGTATCGGAAAATATTTTTTAGACGAGACAACAAGCTAATAGTCAAGAATTGAAATCTAATGGATCCTTGGATATGACTCATCTGGACACGAATAATGAATTGTTTCCAACAACATTACTGTTTCAGATGTATCTGATAAACACATAATTGAAAGTTGTGTATACACATACACACACATAAATTTTGCGAGTTGAAACTGAAGCTAATCTATGTAACCTACATTTTTACAGTGTGGCATATCTATTTATTTTTAATTGTAAAGATTGCCATTTTTATAGCATATTCCATATTTTTGCATTAAGCCTGATCTGATGGTTTTAAAACAAGTGATATGAAAAGCATATTTTTATTTTCACGATTAGTACATTAACGTGTTGCAGCTAATTTTTTTATCGAATAAGAAATCTATTTTTTAATAGGGATATGGAAAGAGTTTTTTTGCGCTAAAATAGGAGTTTTAGATTAATATTCAAGAAGTAACTCACAGAAATAAAACATAAAATCGTAGATGTAGATAACTGAGACTATTCACCAAAAAAGGTTGTGTTCCAGTAGAGTAGACTATTTGTAAAGTACTTGCGGTTTTATCCTTGTATTTATCTTCATAATTGATATAGAAACGTCGGAATGTAGTTACTTCTGATTTACATTACGATATATTAGATTTCGTATGAGCATCCTAATTAAATAGAGTTGATATAAAAAAGAAGTTTGAAACATTCCTGTAATAGTTTTATGATCTATAAATAATAAGCTTTTACAGAAATCATCTAAAATTCGATACGTCCACGCTGGTTTCGTTGTGCATACAATTCGATGCCTATAATTAAATTATTTTTTAGCAGGGGATGTAAAATTGATAAGATTATATGTAAAACATATTTAAAAAAGAAGGCAATGTTAGAAGGGCTTGTAAGAGTCAGTTAAGTATTTCAAATATGTAAGATAGTCAAATAATAAAATGAAATATATTAACAATACAGAAAAATTATCTGTAATTATTTTTCTGTATTATTAATGCTTTATTTTATTATTTGACTATCTTACATATTTGAAATACTTAACTAACTCTTACAAGCTTTTCTAACCTTGCCTTGTTTTTTAAAAATTAAGAGTCCTTTACTATTTATTATAAAACCTATTTAGCGAGTAATCTATAATATGTGATTAATGTAAGAAAATGTAGAAAAATAATTGAATCGATTAGTCTAAGTTACATTAATAATCTCGTTAAACTGAGCACACTTATTATGAAAATAAATATATAAAATAGATAAAGAGAGTTTCTTGACATAGAATTAACTGGTGTAATAATTCTTAAAAATAAGTTACAGAAAATATTTTATTGTAAGTACGTTATAAAGAATTATGTAATTATTGCATGTATATTTAATGGTACATTCAATAAATAGTGTTGCGATAGTACAGTCAGTATTATTTAATGATACGAGATAAAGTCGGAAAGCAGTATAAGGCCCGATTACACCACGTGATTTTGATTTTAAGCGAGAGTACTTAAACTGTCTCTGTTTCTATCTCTCTTTCGGTTTTAATACGAGATAGATAGAGTTTTAAGTCTCGCTTAAAATCAAGTAATGTTGGTGCAACCGTGCCTAAATCTAATAATTAAAATTACATACATTTTGTTTCTATGAGACGGTCGGATAAGCAGCGGATTGTGAGCGATGACGATAAGGGAATTCACCATGATGATGACGCGTTTTATGTCGCGGTTGTTCGCTTATTTCGATAGACGTTACTTTAACATTTTCTCTTATTTTATCGCGGTTATTATCGGTGATTTCTTCACGAATGAGATTGTCACCGTAAGTTCGTGGTGTAGACTGCTCGATCGGCTTCACCGGCTTCTCATTTTGTTCGTCGAGTCGCGAGGACATTGGTCTCTTGAAAAACGTGTATTTAACCAACTGAGGCCGTGGTTGAAAAATGTTCTCTGGAGGTAATGAGTCGGAAATATCGATCGGTGGTCGTATATCAGCAGCGACAGCAGCTTTTGTCCCGCTGATACTCATTCCGCTTGTACTTCCACTCGTATCGACTTCTTCAAAATATGTAGGCTGTTCTTTTGCATTACGCACATCCAATTTTCGAGGTGACGACGCCTCAAAACTCGACCGTTTCGACGAATCCATCTCGACGAATTTACGATTTACTGGAAACATATAATTACCGCCTTCTTCATTTTTATTAATTTCCAGCTGAGGTGCCTGAGGTCGATGGACAGTACGATCGAGATATTCTTCAAGAGTGTTCCAATTCTCTAGATCACGGGAAATGGCTCTTCTAATGAGTTTGGAAATTTTTTCGATATTCGCAACTTGCGAATTCTTATCATCGGTAATCATTGAACGTTCGTTGGAGAGAGATGCGAGTTGATTCGCAGGATCATAATTGCGTCGAGATCCCATCAATTTCCATTGATTTCTCGGTAAAATCTCGTTATCCACAATGACGAATGATTCATTAATCGTAACAGGGTGATTTGCAGTTTCCGATTGCGCGATGCCTTCGAAGGGCACCTGAAAACTCGTTTCTAATACCGTGTTTTGATCGAAGTAACGTTTGTCCTCAGCGTCACGAGTGTTCGGATAGTACGCCTCGTAGAATACTGGTCCCTTGTCTAAGTTATAACTACCCATGTATAATCTGAAGAACAATTGACAATAAAATTTCTATTTTCGCATTTAATTTAAATATCGAAAAATGTTTCGTACTTCATATCTGAGGCTGCATTTCGATAGTCACTGCTAATAATAAAAATTTGTAGTACACATATAGATATAATGAACTATAAATTTTCAGCATCGACAATGAATATTGAAATGCATTCTTAATAACGACATTAATGTTTAAAAAAACATTGTTAAATAACAATTTCTAATAAAATCTGCATGAAAAAGCAAGAAAAGTTATAGTATAGATGCTATAGTATAGATTATATTTTAGCTTAAAGTTTTAAAATTTAATACTGATTATTAATCCTAAAACACTCTTTTTCCGAAAAAAGACCCAATGTAACTTTTTGATAGGCTGTGAACTTGGGTTCAGAATAAATTTTTAAACTCTTTTTTTTTATTTTGAAGCTCTGAGATTTAGGAATTCACCTACATAGGTTGCAACGCTATATAACACATTAATATTAGAAAATAAAACTCTTCCGTTTTTCATGTACAAAGCAAACAAAATTTTTATTGAGCCTGGGAGATCCGTGTGTGTGTGTTTTAGGGTTAAAGAATATAATTTTAAAATTTAATTTTTTACTTTAGCATTACGAAAAAAGTAACGAAATCGTTACTTTCTAAATACCGAATTACTTTTTAAAATTAGTAACAAGTAACGATAACGTGTTACTTTTCATAAAAAGTAATGGCAACATGTTATTTTTATGAAGTAATGTAAGCCTTACTATAACGATCTTAAAAATATTAATAATTACCTAGATGTTTTTGGATTCCACGCAACAGCAGCGGCAGTAGCAGCTATAGAAGATACATCTATGAAGAGTATCACACATATAAATATATATGTGCGTGGTACATCCTGCATTTAATATAGATTAACATGGGAAAATTGCGTACATACCTAAACAAATAACGATTACGATCGCTGGTAATAGTGCACATCTTTCAAAAACCATGATTCTATAATCGAATAACGACCCACGACTGAACTTCTTCCTCATCCTTCTCTTCTTCTTCTTCATCGAAAGACAGAAAGAAAATGAGAGAAAGAGAGAGAGAGAGAGAGAGAGAGAGAGAGAGAGAGAGAGAGGCGTATTTTCACTCGTTGTGCGTATTTTCGTAGATTCTTAAAATAAACTCGGTTTCTCTTTAGAATGTCGCTTTAGCATCAACTCGTTAGTGCGACATCATTATATTTCGAACAATTATATCGCGAAAAGAGGACTAATTTTCGCGCATTGATAAATGATAGCGTATTATAATACTCGATTAATCAAACTCGAGAGCGTTGCGAATGAAACAGCTGTTGTTCGAACTATATCGCGATCAAATCTGGTATTGTCACGCGAGAATATGTGTGTGTGCGTGTCGAATCAATTTATCAGATCGAATGTTTTCTTTAATCAAAATAAAAGTTGCAAATTGTACTTGAATGTTTAGAGCTATGATTACTGCAGATGAAAAAGCTTATGAAGACAATAAAAGTCAATTGAAAATAAAACAAGCTGATATTATATCGCAATTTAACTTCGTGTACCATAGTATGATCTTAGATAATGTAACGATGATTTACTGGAGAACGATGATTTACAGTGATTTTGATGATCTCTTGGCGAAATAAATTTCCGCGAAGAATACCGCGATGCAAGAAAGTAAACCGATGGTAAGTCCGACGAAAGTAAGAGAGTAATGCTCCATGGTCAGTTTAATCTTTCTCTCGCTCTTGATCATCTTCCTTTTCTGTTGAGCCACGTATGACGGATAAGCCACTTGTTCGTACCACAGACAAACAAAACCCATTTGTTGCATTCGTAGCAGTAATCCGTTGATTCTCTCTCGGTACGGTGAGTGGAGCTTCATTACGAAAGATAACATGAAAGTGGTCGGACATTCCTCGACTAAATGGAGCAGTTCGTTGCCGTCTTCATCGTAGTACTGGGACATGTCATCCAAATTGACCATAGAATGACGGACGATGCCGATCATTTTCTTAAGGGCCACGGAGTCGTAGGTGCGCTTTTTAGAAACTAACAATTTGACTTTACTCCGCAATTTCTTATCCAGAGTGGTGTTTCCCGAGAACGTATTCTCCTTCAAGTTGTTATACTTGGTAACGATAGTAAAATTCGAGGAAGCGATCTCTTTCAAAGTATTCAATTCAGAGTAATGAAAGGGATCGCTCAAGCTGGTCACGAGGCAACCCTGATAGAGACTAGTAACGATGAGTCCGAAGAAAAGCGTGCCGACCAAGAAGACTCTCTGAGCAGTCGTGCTACCATCCTTCTCCTTCAGCGGGTAACACGAGGTTTCGACGAGGTTGAAGCACGATGAAATGTAAGGATGTATTTTCGGTGGTAAATCCGACCGCCGTGAAAATACGTATTCCGTCGTTCTCGCTAAGGGAAGGACAACAGCCTTTTGTCGACGAAACGAAACGCTGTAGTATTTTATGAGGAGCCATAAAACGGACACGAGAATATTGTATATCGCGAAAACCATCCACAGATTAGACGTGAATGACATTATTGGCATATATGATTTCGGCACGAAACCAGCCGTGGGTGCGATTAAGCACACTTTGTCCTCATAAAGACTAACTGTGAATTCGTACCTCCGATATCCCTTATATTGGTGAACAAAGAAACTGATGATGATTATGTCCGACTCACCATCCTCGATGTATTTAAGAGCATCATAAAATGGATCATAACTTCCGTTAAATGAATTGACCGAAGGAAGCACAGTGATATTAAATTCAGTTCCCATCGCTTGTGCCAACAAGTACATTGCTTTCGAGTCTAGTTTGCCGAAATTTTGAACATTATTATTCGTACGAGTAGTATAATCGTAGGGTGTAATATTTTTTGTCAAAAATGGGAACATGATCACGTGTATAGGATATCCGTTCAAGTTTTCCAAGTTGGCGTAGAGCTCGACATTATCTTTCTGATCCATTAAACAAATCTTACGTACGACACCGTATTTGTTTTGTCGGTTCTTTTCGAACGGTAGATATCTTGTTAGACATCGAAAGTCGTCTTCTATCGAAATAATGACGATCCTATAGACACCGTAGATCTTCCAAACTGTCTGAAAAATCTCTCGCGGCGAAGTCGTGTTCGGAGTGGTGACAATTATCAAATATTGATTGACAGCCTTCCAGATATGGCCTTGTTCGTGCACAAAAGAATTCAAAATACTCATACTGTCGATGATGAAAATCCATGTAAGATCAACGCTACTCTGCCACGTGTACTTCCGTGAGAGGTTGTTCGCCGTGATCTTGTAGCTAACGATGGATTCGCTCGCTATGTATTTAGATAAAAGATGTACGAAATTAGATCGACCATCGGAAGAAACGAGAGAAAATATCGATGAAGAGAATATCTGCTTGCTTTGAACGTAATTCAAAATATTTCTCAAGTTTTCATCTTCCGTCGATCTCGATACGTAATTTTTTACAATGATCTTGGATATTCCGTCTGTCGTAGTCTTCACTGTCGTTAATGTCGACAACATTAATAAATAAAATAATATTGTCGATGACATTATGACTGATGAAAGTCGTTTTTCAAAAAATTTCAAATTGTATCGATGAAGGATTCGCTTTACAAACAGAGTGAGAAAACTTCAGCAGGATTTGCTTTACAAACAGTGATAAAACAAATCAGAAAGTAAGGCACGAGTTTTATATAGATACAGGTCAGCACATATAGTTAAAAAACAAAAAAGAAAAAAATATATAGACATATATAGAGTTAAAGGCTGTCACGCTGCGGTAGATAGAAATCATGGGCGTGATGCCGACTATAGATAGAAACACCGAGAATTAATCGGGACACAAGAACATCGTTAACGTTCGCGTCAAGTAGTGAAGTAGTTTTATTGTATTTTGACGAGCTCGTACGTACGTATCACATACATCTACTGAAACGTACGTTATGATTAAATATTCAATGTTTCGTGATGGCGTGAAATTGAAGGGGGAGCGTCATATACTATTCGCTGCGACAGCAATTCGAAAAGAGAATATATTAAAGTGAAATTTATCGCATCATCTCATAAACAGTGCTGGTTACTAATTTCTAGGAAGAGCTCGAAATTTTCCTTTTCATCTTTTCTCGCTCATTGGAAGACACATTTTCACCGTGTAGTAGTTTTGGAAGAAAATTATATGAATGATGAAATAAATGGATCCATCTATCCAAATATTTATCCAGATAATCTTTATGTTTTCTAGCAAGAGAATTTTGTTCTAGATATATATATATATATATATTATATCGCTCAATCGACAACGAATGTAAATTTGCTTTCTTCCTTTGCAAAATATTAAAATAATATTATATTACACTGTTACAGTATAAAGTAACCGAAGAATATATAATTGCAACTTAGTTACATTTACGTAACCCGTTTAGTATTTATCCTTTACTAGAAACGTTTTTCTCTTATTCTTTTTCTCAATTCCCCAATATTTACTTTGGGTAAATTGAGCAAACGCTTACTTCCCTTCACATATACGTCAAGTTGACGTGTCATTAAATTAAAAGCTTAAGTTATATGACGCAATTATTCTCACTCATGTCAATACCAATGTTACTTTCCGTTACAAACGAAAACATTCTATTTCCTCTTCTATTTTCCCCTATAATTCCTATTATTACCCAAGAGAATAAAATTAATTAAAAATGTGATAAGAAATGTAAGCAACCAATACGATAATACAATTATTATATACATCGCACCTAACTCTAAAATATCTCGCCTGATTTTTATGATAGGATGAAATATTTCAGATAAAAGTGGAAGGGTTTCAAGGGAAACGGACTTCGGTTATATTGTTTTTCTTCTAGGTGCAGAAGATGCCAAAAAGATATAAAGGTCACGTCCACTTTTTTATAAGGACTAGTATGATATTTTTTACACAATGATCGCTCTAATTATTCTGTTCATAAAGGTATTAAGATACGATTGTCAAAAAATTAATAGTTTATGAGTTATTTAACATTTTACCTCAATATGTGTTAGAAAGAGCTATATAAAAATCAGGCGAGATATTTCAGATGTTTGAATTAGGGGACATCCTGTGTATCATATTATCGAATACGCTTACAATAAAAATAAAATTATTATGTACCATTGTTATCCCGTATGTTTGTTTTTATATTTATACAAGTTATTTGAACTTAGCAGTGCCAATTTCTGTAGGCAATTCTGTTAAAACAAAATTTTGTACAAGTATCTCAAAAGAGAATAATGTATATGTGCGAATATCAAATACGAAGTATGACTAAAGTTCTATTCGGAATGTTGTAAAAATACTTGAAAAATAATGAATAATAAGGCGATAGGCAATAAGCAGCTTATTTTTATCGGGCTTTATCCACAATCTAAAGAGCGTAATGTATTCGTGTCCTTTATAAGCATATAGAAGTATTAAACCCTCGAGGAGACTCGATCGAAGATAGACGTGCCCAAAGTGATATGACACGATAGTCGAGGGAGAAACGAAAAAAAAGAATCAATAAGAGTAACGATAAAGGTGAGTAATGTATGATTTGACTGTAAATATACTATACTAGAAAATATTTGTATGAGGACAAACTTGAAGTGATCCAGTGCCAGTGTTAGATCGTATAAAAGAGAGCACTCGCGCTCCTTGAGATTCGCAAACATGGTACGTTGATTATATTTTTACAATAAAAGTTCATAAATTAGTGAAATTCTTATTGCTTGTAAATTTTCAATTGATTCTCTTATCTACAGATAATTTATAAATTTGCTCTGCTGGTGTTCGCTTTTCTGCATGCACGAGTAGTATCAAGCAGCAATTGCCAATGGTACGACGATGTAGAATTTTGGAGCAACGTCGTTTGCTCTATGGAATATATTAAAATTGTGAATTTTTACGGTGTGTTCGAGAGGAGCAGTAATAGTAGCAGTAGCAGTAGGAGCGCTATTTTTCTCGAGCAATATTTCCAGGCTTTCGTACACGATATCACGCGCAAGTGCGAGACAACGATTTTGTCGAGGATTTACACATCTGACTCAGAAAATCTCGCATCTTTCGTGAATAACAATGCAGCTCATGCAGTTGTGAAAAGGCCATCGATCTGGAAGATCATATCTAGCGACGTGTTTCTTTCTCGAGTAATGCCATCGAATAACGTAGCTGGAAGGATACGGAAGATACGAAGCGATAAAACCTTCAGTAGAAACACGTGGAACGTGCACGTAATTCTCACGAGAGGTGTACACTCCTTCGATGAAATTTCGAAGGATGGTACATTCGAATGGAATTCGCACGATCGATTCATCGTGCTGCTCGCTCGTCTCCCAGAAGAACATGATCTGTCAAACGAATTGAACTCGAGAATCGACGATATCTTGAAGACATTGTGGCTCGAACATAAGGTGCAAAAGGTTTTTGTCTCCGAGGCGACACTCGTAAATGACACCGTTCGAATTAATCGAAGTGTTCGCACTTACAATCCATTTACCAAAGTCAACGATTCTGGTTCGTACTTTTTCCTCATAATGCCAAGACCATCGACTATGGTGAAGTAGTTGGATGGATACATAAATCATTTCGTACATCCGTAAATTTCAGTATGTTTAAAGAAAGATAATAATAAATATTCAGCACACACGTCTGCTTGATTTCAGTGTGGGGTCGAGTCGAAATTATAAATGTAATAACAGCGGAAGAAGCGTCAGATGAGCTGTCGCATTCAACATACCGCCGCACGAAAAATATGAATGGATATACATTAAAAGTGGGTTACTTTAAGCAAAACCAAACAATCGCAGAACCGATGAAAGGTCAGTCGAGTACACGTTACAGTTATGATGACATCTTCGAAGAATTTGACGAGACAATGCTAAATACAATCGCTCAAGACATGAATTTTCAAATAGAATACGTACATCCGGCGGATAATAAATGGTTCGGTTATCAATTGTCTAATGGAACGTACGTCGGTGCTATAGGTACTTATACGTGTGATATTTCAAATTATTCGCGATATATATATATATATATATCCTGTTGTTTCTGTCTCTTTTTTGAATATCCGATAGTACATAGTCAGCTTACACAGGCGACGTAGTGTATGGTAGAACGGACATCTGCTTCATATCTTTCTTCGTAAAGAAATACAGTACAAGTCCCAAGGAAGATGTAGATTTCAGTACATACGTGGACTTTGACAGAATATGCATGACTGTCCCTAAAGCAACTAAGATACCTAAATGGATTCGAATATATCACTTTTTTCCGCCATCGATTTGGATCTGTTTGATGCTGACGCACGTTTTCATCTATTTAATATGGTACTTTGTGCAAGTATTTACTTCAGAAAGGTACAGTACTCTTATCTGAACGACGTTAATGACGCGAATTATTCCATTGACAATGAGTGAGAAAAGTGAAGATGGTATACTATATTTACTTTTAGGAAGAGAAAGAAAAGTTTCCGCGCAACGTTCTATCGATCGTTTCTACTGAACGCTGGTTGCCCCCAAAAATTGCCAAACACAAACGCGGAAAGGATATTACTGTCAGGCGTTTTTCTTGCTAACGTCACTTTAGTTGGAATCTTTAATGGTATTTTGTACAACAGTTTTGCACATAACATGTATTATCCAGACATCAAAAGTCTTCACGATCTTGACGATTCGGGATTGCCAATATCTTTGTCTTCCGCTGGCCTGGCTAATCTCTTTGACTATGATGATAATGATGTCGATTCGACGCTCATGCAAAACTTACGAAAGAAAATGCGATTTAATGTAACTGGCGTAAATGGTGTAATCAGTACGGCTCTTTATCGTAACACTTCGGCATTCGCCAGAGAAAATTATTTTCCTGTTATCAGCCAGGAATTGACTGATGCGGATGGTGGGCCATTGCTTTATCTTATTAAAGAATGTCCCGGTATGAAAAATATAATAAGTATATACTTATAAAAGCTCTAATTATGTATAAGCTTAGATATGCCTACATATAATAAACATTAACATTATATGTATATATACTATAAATTCTAGGTACATTCTACTTGTCGTATTTGCTGCCCAAAAATTCAATTTTCAACGAAAAGATAAACACATTGATCAGCCAATTGAATCAGGCTGGTTTACCGTCGTTATGGTACCAACACATTGTTAATGCCTTTAATGTTCGCAAAAAGTTACGGGCCAAAGAAACATTAACTCAAAACAAAAAGAAAACGGACAACTTCGTGCCATTTAACCTAGCCGATATGCAGTCATCTTTCTATACACTACTAATAGGATTATCAATATCCACGATAGTATTTTTTCACGAGAAAGGCTGGCTAAAAGTATCATTGTTACATATTGAAAGACCAAACCATAAATCTACACCCGTTAATCGTTGAATGGTAGAGTCGCGTTCTTCTTAAACGCGTAATTAATTTAAACTGCATGCCGAAAATTTTATTGGACTTTTAAAACGCAGTTAAACTACTGAAATTATATTACAATTACATTTTGATGTTCATATAGATATTCAACAAGTATCTTTAAAATAAAAAAATCTGAATACGCTGGTAATCTGTAAATAAATTTATTTATTGCAAAAAATATTACTTTAGCCGGGAATTGAATTTCTGATCTCAGATAAGAAAAAGCACCAAAGCATTGAAAGACAACAAAAGTACATACAGTGAGTACAAAAAGTATTCGCACAAGGGAGATATTTTTTGTGAAAAATTTTTAAACATTTTAATTATTAATTTATTAATAAAGAATATTTAAAATAGATTATATACTTTTCAAAATAACTACATAAAGAAATGTGTAGATAATAATATTAAAATAGTTATTTTAAAAATAAACAAGGATGAAAAATTTCAACCCTTCTATCAGAAATCGGATACATCTAAATATATATAGTTTCTGATAAGTTGAAAATTTTTATTCCTTGTTCTATTGTGTCTACACCCAAATAAATGTTATTCGATTCACTTTAATGTTTTGCCCAGAATGCCACTGCTGTTTGCGATTAAATGTTATTGCGCAAGATAAAAGTGCAAACTATTTACGAGAACGGTATTACTATACCAACATCATGGAAATATATTGTATTGTATCATATTATAGATACCATGTTCCATCGATAAAGGTTTTCTATATAAATTAAATTTTTGGGTACATGGTGTAGTTAAACTCTTCTACCATGCGTTGTTTTTATTTCCTTTGTTCACTTTTTGCTCTGGGTGATTGTTTCTTTCGTAATTGTTACCACATATTTTGAGAGCTAATAGATATTTCAGCACTATTAAATAACAGAGCATAAATCTTATATTGTTCTATGTCGCAGCCATTTCGTATAATCAATTGTCTATTTACTGCTATTATATATCTATTATACTGCTCGTAAATGATGTTGAAATGTAGGTACTCATTTCACTCGCATTAATAAAGAAAACTTTAAGTAAAAATCGAGATATTATATGATCGTTATATGTAATATTAGGAAATTGTTGTTAATAACAACAGAATGTATGTGTATACGCATACATAGCAACTTCTTTCAATAATTCAATAAATTTAATAAATAAACTCAACACACTCACATAGTTCTTTTTACGCACACAGCCAATCTCTTTTTACATTCCGTTGTCATTCTAAATATATCTATGTTATATTTTTCAAAATATAAACAATATAAATACATGTAGTACATATCATTAATTTGTCGTAAAACGCACTCTCCAATTGAAATGTGCAAAGATTTCTTTTCGTTGATTCTTTTTTCCTAAAATTTTTGCAAATAATACAAACACTTTTATATTATACCGCACGACAAATGACATGATTTTTAAACTTCGTCAGGGCTCAATTGTCGTTTTTCATATTTTTCCGTTGATATTTCTTGACTGGTAGTCGACTCCGTTTTCTCGCGTTGTAATTTCTTTAATAACTTGTTTGCCATTTGTGATATCTGTATGTTGTGATACATCAATGTAATACACATAATATATGGCATATAACTAATACGACACACAAAGATATCTTACTGTATATATACTTGTATTTTTAAATTACCTGCACATCGACTTCAACGACAGCCATAATGTCGTTGAGTGCCGTTAAAATTTCAAAGGCATTAGCTTGTTTCCCGCGAGCATCGAGTACTACAGCATAATTAATCAAAATTAATGGATCCTGAGGAGCTAATGCATGTGCTTTTGTCAATGATCTTTTGGCACCTTCCAGATCATTCAAACGTTTTAGAGCCACTGAAATAAAAAGAGAAAAAAAGAATTGTTAAAAAAAAATTCTGTTGACAATAAAAAACAGCACTCTGGCACAAGACTTAATTCCTTTTGGATGTTCTTATATTTCGCGCTAATTGCTAATATAAGACTAACTATATTCTTCTTATACAATGCTTCTCTTATTATGGATAATGTGTGGGAAAGGGGGAGCTCTTTATATAAAATTATATAAAATATAAAAAGACTTGAAATTTTTTTATTTTCATACTCACAACCCAATAACAGATATGGCATAGAATTCTTCGGCTCAGCGCTGACTGCAGCACATAGATAAATCGCGGCTGATGCAGGCTGTCCAGTGGTAAGAAAAACAATTCCCAGGTTGCATGACGGAATGCAAGACATCGGGCTCAAATAATGTGCTCGCTTTAATGAACTGATAGCCTAGGAAATATTCCAAAGGTTTTTCATCTTATCTTATCGGTAATGATCCAAACATTTCCTTTCTGATTGCATATCGCTTCCAAAACAGTACTCACGTAACAACGTGGATTGAATTCGTGAATAAAAATCATTGCATTATATTAAATTCGTATTGTATGAAAATACGAAATACTGCTTACCTGTGTGAAGCTGGCCCCCCAATATTAAAAAATTGATTTTTTTCTTCATGCATTCGTTTGCGCATCGTTTGCTCACGAATGCTCAGTTTGAATTTTCGTTTGCTCACCCTTAATTCAAGAGATATACGAAAATTATGTTTTGGGAGGCCAACTTCACACTAGCCCCCCAATATTAAAAAATCGATTTTTTTTCTTTATGCATTCGTTTGCTCAAGAATGCTCATTTGGAATTTTCGTTTGCTCATTCTTAGTTCAAAAGATACAAGAAAATTAAGTTTTGGTATCGATTTTTTAATTCGATACCATATAATAACTCGCTAGCGGAAAAGTCTTTTGTTTCTCTTTTCTTTATACACACCTATTAGAGAGTATACGTCTCTAAGGGACATGGTGAAAGTTTAGTCCTTTTCCTTTTAACGAGTATTGTTATAAACTGAATCATATCGCGTGCTTCGAGTAGGAAATATTCAAAGAAAAAACAATAAAGATAAAAATGAAGGTAAATGTGAAAGAAAAAAAAAAGTAGACTCACTGCAACATATTTCTGTTTCGCATAAAGGCACATTCCAATGTTGTTCCAAAGGATCGGGGATTCTGGAATGGTTTGTGCCGCAACTTTATATTTCGATAAGGCCACGTCGTATTCTCGGTGATTCTGGAAAATAAAACATACGCTGTTCGTCGAAGTAAAGAAACCAATTTTACGAAGAATCCAAAATTAGAACAAGTAAATCTTAATAATCTGACGAATATGCATTTGTGATATAGAATATGTCTTCGTAGTTATTTACATTAGCAAAGCGGAATAACGCATTATCTGCTTTATAAATCAAACGAAATGATCAATTTGAACAATTGAAAGTTAATTTGATGGAAATAATCTGAACAAATATATAATTAAAATTTAAAATATACAAGCTGTCAATTGAGTAAATTCTTTTGCAAATTAAAGAAAAATTATCAAAGAGATGTATGAATTTTTATAAAATTTATGCACCTGCATTACATAAGCCATAGGTAAGATTGCTTTGACGCAATTAGGTGAATGAGCCAAAGCCGCTCCAAATTGCTGAAATGCTCGTTGCGTATCTCCGATTCTAAGATATAAGAGACCCAGTTCTGTCGCTGCATCTATACTTTGAGGATTCTCGCTAAGCGTAAAGAAAGTGACGAAAGTTTAAGTTGCATCAAAATGATAGAAACACTATCAAAAGAAAGGAAATAGAAAGCGGTTGATAAAACAAGAAAGGTTGTATTAAGAGGAACAACGGCAAGATAAGAAAACATATACATATATTGAAAGTGATAAAAAAATGACCATATACATATGACAATAAATATCTTTAATTCGTTCATAGCTTATAATGGTACATGGAAATAATTTAATAGTCCTAATTCGCGCAATTCACAGCTGTGATTTGTAATTCATGTAACTTACTTCAAAGCTGCTGTATAAGCATTTCTAGCCTCTGGAATCATATCGTCTAAAAGATAGAGTCTCGCAAGATCAATATTGGGCAATTCACTTTTGGTTAATTCCGTTGATCTTTTAAAATATTTTTTGCCCTCTTGTAATTGATTCAATTTCACATAAGCCTCGCCTGAAGAAGAGAAAGAAAGTAATTCCGTTGCACAGAAAGTGTCATTTTAACAGTTAAATTTCATGACTTTACTTGTGCTCAACGCAAAAACTTGAAATGCATGCAGTTATAATATATGTATAGGTGCATCTGCAAGTTTATAAAGCTTGGCGAAGTGTTGTGCAAAACAATACATCGCATTGTGAAAGAAATATAACTTGCCAAGGCCATGATATATTTCCCAATCTGGAACAGATATCTTCTCAGCTTCCGCATATGCGTTTATCGCGCGTTTGTGACTTCCCATTATCAATCTAAAAATTATCGTTATAATTCGCATTAGTAATTCGTGATATTCGTCGTAGATTTAAATTATTAATTTATATTAAGAATTTTTTTTAATTACAGCGATTTTGCTATCTGTTTAATGTTATCGGTATTTGTCGAATTCACATCATACGCAGTTTGAAAACAATCCAAGGAATCTTGAATCTTGCCCTCCTTTCGAAGAATTAAACCCTATAAAGATCATTATGCATTATCCGACACAACAGCGTAACAAAAGGATAAGTATATTCATAGTTATATACCTATATTTATATTTATAAACTATGAATATTTTTTGAAATTTATAATTGAAATTATAATATATAATAGAGAGTTTCCGATTATTTTCGAAAAATATTGCATATAAAAAATAATACTAGAAAATGTATATGTAAAATGTATATTATGATATTTTCATATGCGATTTTTCGGAGAAACAGTCTCGATCGAACCTTTAAATAATTAGCGTATTCGTGACCATTGGATTTCATTAATTCCTGTTCGATGAGTAGCTTGCAAGCACTGTATTCGTGTCTCGTATAATGTCGATGTAACAACCAATTGCGACTCTCTATTGCTGCTATGTCTGGTGCTACGTTCAACAAATTAAACCAACAGTAAGAAAGACGACGGAAAAATTACAACTGACGAAGAGCAATTCTGATGTGACGTGCATCACAAGATAAGGTATACAGTATGAGGTTGTTCGGAAAGTTTGTTTCAAATTTTCTAGCTCAAAATATAATAGTATATTGTATACTTACTTTCAAAAATTGCGATTATACAAAAGTTTCAGAGTTAATTATTAAAAGAATCTGATTTCTTCATTGCGGTACACGATGATTTTTAACGGAATTATGAACAATTAAGATCAAAATGTTCTTTTATTTAACTCGTGAATAACTTTTAGGAACAAAAAATCGTAGAAACATTTTTAAAAAACGATTTTGTAGGAAAAGCTTCTAAGCTTTCACGACAGGTAGTCGAAAATTTTCGCAAACTTTTTTTGAGCACGTGAAAGACCCACAAAGTGAAAAGAAAATATTTCATCTTTTTCGAAGCTATAAGTAGTTTTTTTATATAAAATTTTTATATAAAATTACCAAATTCATAGAAATTCAAAAAATATAGTAATTTTTCAAAAGTAGAGATTTCAAGCTTCAAATCCTTTTTTTAAATTTGAATTTCATTAATTTTTTACGAAGATGTATATACAATTTTAAGCCAAAAAAAATTAAAACGAACTTTCCGAACAACCTAATATCAAAACTCAATCGATCGCGAGTTATGTATACGTTTTATTTATTTAAACTATTTAAAGTTTTGATTGAATTGAGTGATACCTCGATTGCGTTGATCGTTTCTTGTTCGTTGCACAACAGTGTTTTCTCGTAAACGGCCATTGCTGAGAATATCATTTGCCATTTTTACGAAACTCTAATCTTGGCAATCTTTAATAAAAGTATCAGTTTTTTTGTTTTTTTTTCGTATCTCTCTCTCTCTCTCTTTCACTATCACTCTCGCTCCCGTGCCTATTCATTTAACAACTGGTTTTCGTAATAAAAGTTTGACAAGTTCGATTGCCATGGTAACGAAATGTAAACTCACTTGGCGCACTCCCACGCACCATACTGTGGCATAGATGTTTTTATATTCGTTGGGTATGGAATTGTGTAACCAATCTGTGATGACTAAGTATGTGAAAAAAAAATAAAAGCATGAAAGAAATAAAAGCAAATACGCGTTTTAATATATTACACTTTACATTCAATAATAAATGTTATAGTATCACAGTAAAATGTCTATAAATGACTATATATATATATATATATTATATTATGAACTACAATATAATAACAAATATATGTATAAATAAACAATATAATTATATCAACATACAATTACTATTAATAATATACATACACGTGTATATATATACGTGCGCTTATAGTAAAAATAAATTAAGTAATAATTATTTAGAAAGTGCTTCATATATTCCTTTCGCCTATTGTATCTCAAAATGCAATAATTTTTTCTACAACATATTATATATTTATTGTTTATTATGAATTGTAATTATAATAACACTTTTTATTTTCATATCTTATACATTATACAAGCATAGATAATTATTTTTCTTTTAACAATGTTCAATTTTACAAATTTCGTTAATACTGTTCAACATATATTTAAGGGTGCATTTTTGTTTATAGCGTTTGGAAGCATATAATATTTGTCTTTGCACAATATTTAATAGACAACAAGAATGAAATATTTACAGAGTATGCATTAAAAAGCGAAACTATTAAAATAATTTTAGCCTCTTAAGCGTATATAAGTTAGTTATCATTACAATTATAAAAAATTGCAACACATTGTTATAAAAAGTAACTGTAAAAGTAACTGTAAAAGTAACTCTTCCATTCCCTCAATTAATCGCGCATAACACTTATTAACATAATACTAATCAACCGGTCCGTTAGGAAAAGGAAAGAGTAAAAATAATGTTCAACTATTGTTATCTTTTAATTAAGTACTATCCATTAATATTCGGCCTAAAATTATTCAACAGGAAGAGTAAGAAATTGACCAATTACAGTCGATTATTCTTCTCGCGTGCAACTGTGATTGGTCGATTTCTTACTTTTACACAATCTCATTACTGCAGTACTGCCGCATTATTGTAGACCACGCATAATGCGTGGAATCGGAAGGGATCGATTGCGCCGCGATTGGTCGTACGCAATGTAAGCAAGTGGCCAAGTGCAATGCACGCGCAGTGCGCGCCAAATACATTGAAAATAATGGAAAATAAAACGGCGAGGGAGAAAGAACTGGGAGAGATAGAGGATATTGTACCGATACATGTGAATGTTATCAGACGCGATAACGCTGCCGCACCTGCATTATTGATAGTGTTATTGTCTATTTTCCCCGATTTTACCTATCACTAGCGCCCCAACGGACCCAAGGACAAGGAAGATGCGGAAGATGATGTAGGCGACTGACGGACGCGTTCAGTCAGATGCGTTCAGATGCGTTACGACTTACGACGTGCAGTGGAGCGCGGATTTGCTTCGTTACGCGATCAACAAGCGTGATAATTCTTTCCTTGGAAGGTGCAAAGAATCGTGAAAACCGATACGATCGAAGCTCGGTTATTAGCAAGAGAGCGATGTGATGAGGAATCAACGTCGGCTGAGGCCGAGGCCGCAACCAGCCGGTTAGGTTAGGTGTCTTGTCAGTGTGACGTTGAGAAAAAATTACAAGTCTCGCTTATCACTCTTTGACACCTGCTTACGTGAATTTGATTTCGCGCTTGTGTATTCTCGCTGCCTGAATTCTTATACTAAAACAAGCTTGTGGATGCATAACGCATGGGAGATTAGTTTTTCCCTTCCAACTGGTAATTAATTATAAGGCTCCAACTATCAAGAAAAAGAGAGAGAGAGAGAGAGAAAGAGGGAATGTGTAATTAATTGTTAATGTTATACCTTTCTCTAAACTAAGGTTTCTATTCTAATGATAAAAGTTTTATCTGCCCTGTGATATTGCAATGTTGCATCGCTTTACAGAGACAAACTTATAAATACAATGTGGTAAAGAAAAGAAGCCAAGATGAGCTGTTCTGTGGAATTACGCCAGCGTAGGCAACAGGGGATGGCGGAGGATCCTCATAAACTCGCGGCGATGATGAATAAATCTCAAAGACTGGTACTAGGACTCTTAGTTCTACTGCTGGTCGATATAATTTGGGTTTCCAGTTCCGAGCTTACCAAAGTAAGATCAACCTTTCCATATCTTTTGTCTTCTCTGCAAATATTACGACTAGCTTATATACCAACATTTGTCACTTACAATTGTTGATATAATTGATCATTAAATATATTTGGAATTTTTCTTGTATATACAATAATGAAAGAAATTGCAAGTAATGTAATATGTACCATTTCAGTACATCTACAGGGATGAAACATTCGAGAGGCCATTTTTTAGTACATATGTAAGAACATCTATGTTTACATTTTATTTACTTGGCCTATGCTTTTGGCCACCCTGGCGGGAACAATGTAATAAACCTGCAACATATATGGTATTTATTAAAGCACATTTTTTTTATTTCTCTACTTATACATCTCTTAAACTCTGATGTATATATTTTGCTTTTTTTTAGTTTATAGATCCCAATGTTGAAGATGATAACTTTTATTCGGAGGCTAATACAAGTCTAGTAAGTATTATATAGTATTACAGAAATTGTAATAATATAGTCAACTTTTTAAATATTTCGAAAAGTAAAATTATTTTTGGTTATATTAACCCAAAGATTTGATTGTAATTATTTCACTTAACATTTCGTATCTATACTAAATTTTTTTCATATATGTACGTCACATATGTATGTGTGTGAAATAGAAGATTTTATTGCTCAGCTGTTAATCTAATAATGACTTTTATCATAGATTTATTTATTTTATCATAGAGCGATCCAACGTTTGTTCCAATAAAAACACCAGATCATTGTGATCGTTCGTCAGGAACGGAAAGTGATGATTCGTCCATTCGTTCTGTACGATTCAGCAAACTGGCGGAAGTACGCCATATGTCCGAAAGTGATGCCACCGAGGCTTTATTGGCACGACTTAGTTATCAAGCCAGTGTCAGAGCTGGAGAACAAGCGAGACGACAAGCTAACAAATTCTCTGTACAAAAAGTGGCTAAGCTAGCTCTTATGTTTTGTTTATTTGTAAGTAACGATTTGGAAATCAATCAAATATATCATTCTCTCGGCATTACTTGCTATCGATACTGTCTTCTAGTGGTTCATGGCGAATTATACACACCAGATGTCATTGGAACAAACTCCAGCTAGAATTGTCACTGTATTGTCTTCAACGTCCAGTTTATTCACTTTATTTCTCGCTGCTTCTTTTCCCAGTAATGGAGGAGACAAATTTACGCTGTCCAAATTAGCTGCTGTGATAGTTAGTATCTTCGGACTGGTAAGTTACAAGTTTATTCACACAAGCGAATACAGGTAAACAAAATAATTCTTAGAAAGAACGTCTAACTAGTATAAACGTTTCACATATTTTTTGGAATACAGTCAAAAGAAGATATGCATGCGTTAGATATTATGCGATATATGTTGAAAAACATTTCTTTATTTGCAGGTATTGGTCGGTATTTCGGATTTAACTATAGAAAGTAATAATATGTCAACGGGCATAATATTAGCTCTAGTCAGTGCTTTTTTCTATGCTGCATACATTGTATTTTTAAAAAGAAAAGTAGATCATGAAGATAAGATGGATATACCAATGTTTTTTGGTTTTGTGGGAATATTCAATTTAACACTTCTGTGGCCTTTGTTCTTTATTCTTCATTATGGTCACTGGGAAGAGTTTGAATGGCCCAATAGCCATCAGTGGACATTCCTAATTATAAACGGTCTAATTGGTACTGTTTTGAGCCAAGTTCTTTGGCTATGGTAATTTTAATACAATTCAACGTGTTGTCATACATACGGTAATAATAATAACAACTTTTGTACTTTTATGTAACGTAATTGCATTCTATTGTATCTACAGGGGTTGTTTTTTGACATCGTCTCTCGTAGCAACAATGGCTGTAAGCTTAACAATGCCCATGTCAATGGTAGCCGATGTTCTCTTGAAAAAAGTTGAGTACCCTTGTATTTTCTATTTGGGAAGTATTCCAATGCTTTTAGCATTCCTGACGGTATCTCTTTTATCTTATTATGACAATTGGGATCCTGTTATGGATTTAATTAAAAGGTTTTTCATCTGGATATGCAGAAAAAACAGATCTACAAGGTAAAACGTGCATCACATATAAATATTATAAATTAAAATAATATATTATTAATTGACCAGAGTTGTAATGTCATAACATATTAATCGCGTACTATACACACATACATACATACAACATACATATAAACTACGAAATAAGAAATCAATATTTTCAGGATTCCAGATCTTGAGGCAGAGCAAACGGAATCTTTAATAGGAATAGACAGTGGTGATCATGAAGCTTAACAAGACAATAATGAGAAAATTGAAAATACGATAAAACTCCTCGTATGTTACATACATCATTGTAATAACATCTTAATTAACATGCACACATTTCTCGATAAGTACGTGCCTCCATTTGCCGTAAATACCCGGTTTTATTTAAATCGTCTTATGTAAGTTTTATATCTTATTGTGTGCAATAATGATTATCACAAAGTCTCCTACTTTTTCTACGCGAATGTATCTCTTTATTTTGTACTAACATTACAAAATGATTACTGCCGGACAATAACGATTGCGAGTCAATTTATGACGAACGCAATTAACATGGTTTATTTGTTCGAGTCCATTATGCATTTCTGAAGCTACCTCTTTTTACATTTCTTATCAATTTATTCTGCAAATAAATGTGGCTTTCATAAGCTGTGCCACTAAGATCTGGTAACAACATAATAATTGTTATTTCGAGACTATATGCATTGTTTGGGTCTTATGCTGTACCCTATCCTATAACTGGATTCGCAAAGAACCAGAAATTCAGTGTCTTTACCAAAATCTGTATATACTATTGTATTATATATAATAGAGAGTTGAAGAAAATCAAAGAAGTATTCCTTCATAAGACTATACTTTTCACTAAACAGTAATATTTTTTATGCTATTAAGGCTTTATAACACGATGATTAATGAATGAATAACTTATTAACAAAGGCAAACAAGCACTCTGCTACGTGCTAAAAGTAATGTTTTCATAACAGAGTATATCCAGTGCGTTCTGTACTTATTATTTTTAGTATTGTATTTGGCTGATTTTAGACACAAAGTATTATAAATGAGATAGTTTTACTAAGGTTACATAGAGTGAAGAAAGGGAGTGCTATAAAGCTTCGGACCAATAAAAATTTGATAGTAAAATGAAGAGTAAGTACTCATAGAGAGTAGAAACTTAATGACGTGAGATCAAAGTTTTATATATTCGGCGAGAACAATGATTCATTTATATATTCAAGCGTCTAGTCTAGTCATGACACATCTATCCGCTCACGTCCCGTTATTAAATATGATTTAATTTCGTAATTTAGTTCGGTTGTTACAACTGAAAAAATTTATATTTAATTTTTCTTCCGCTTCGATACGCACAAGTTTTATCACTATGTGTTCAAATATTAACAAGCTGTAGATAAGATACATGAGTAAAACGAGTATCGTAAACTGCGATGTAAACTGTTTACTAATTTCAAAATTTTGTAATAGATTAGTTTAATTCTTCGAATTAATTATTCGAACAAATGAAGGCGAAAACATTGTGAGATGGAATATGGTGCACCGCTGTCCAATGTAATCATTAAACTTACATTTCACATCTTTTATCCATGGTATACAATTGAAAATCGAAACATTCGTATTCGGCTTTTAAAGAATTGATATACATGTCGACTGATCTCATTCAATTAAACGACGCATTACGCTACGTCGTATTTTTATTAAAAATGTTACAATTTCCGACTTTGTCTTTAAAATGTCTTTAAAAATTGTATATACATATATCTATGCTAGAGTACATTATTGGAGAAATTTGAGCAGCGGGATAATTATTTGTAAAGAGACAAAGAACATATACATATTTCAAAGAGAAAACACGTTTGTAAGAAAGCAACATCTTTAAAGCAAAAGAAAAAAAATTATTAAAAAGATCAAACGAAAGGGCAGTTGCAATGTTAAATTAATGATGTGATGTGATATAACAATAAATAATAATGTTGCGTAAATATATCTTAGAGTATAGTATAATGCGATCTATTAAAAGAATTTCGAGTAAATAGTAATTCATCGTTCCTGTAATGTTATAACCAGACTTGAAATTGAATTTGTGCGTTAAAGTCGCACACCAATCGAAACGTATTTTTCGGTACTTTTCGATCATGTTCATTATAGAAATCATGGTGAAATCTGATTCCACCACGATAGAGACATTTGCTAACGTTCGGATGTTGTAAATTGTTCGCGTAATCTTGTATTCAAAATTAAAAAAAAAAACATTTCACATTTTCTCTCTCTATTGAAACCCAAGACTGGCTATAACTATGTCTATTGTATATTTGGTGTAAATATTATGTTCTAAAATTAAATTTAAAGTTGTATACATATTATATAAAAATTATGTGATAATAAAATATAATCCTTAACGATTTCATTTATGGTATATCTACTATATCCATTCATATTTGAGCGATAATAAAAAAAAAATAATTCCCAAGACAAGTGAATCTCGACAAACAAAATTTATAATTCGGGTGCATAAAAAACAGTGTTCGATATTGAAGAAACATGTAATTGACATGAATTGACACAATCGTGCCTCGTACATACAACTTTTTAGGCTAATGTATCAAGTTCCGATTTACTGAAATAGCGGCGCAATATATAAAGAAATATTCACACTTATATTATTTCGTGACATGGCACGCGATAACCAAACAAATACACTCGAATTGCACATAAAAGGTAAGAATAGAAAATATTCTATGGAAAAACAATAGTACATATAATCTTAATATTTTTAATATGTTATATTTTTAGTAAATGAGCAAAATTTATCAGCAATTTCGGAAAAGTCTAATACCGGCACATTACGGTATACAATTATACATACTATTATATTATTAAGTAAATAAGATATCGTTCAATCTTTTTTGTGTGTTACCATCATATGTATCCTTAATATTAGGATTCCTTCCGATCCATCTTGGCCTAAAATACCTCCACGTCATCCAAGTAACAATATCGATGACATTATTGAACCTCCATGTGTGATCACTTTGACAGAAAGTCCTAGAAAAGGTCGTAATATAGTCCAAACTGTTGCAAGTCGGTAAGTTTCAAGCATTTCAGATATCGCTTGCTAAATAATTACATGACAAATTGCTGTATGTAAATTATATAACTTTGGTGTCACAATGAGGATAAGAGTATCGCTGCATTTCCTATATTTTTCCTTTCTTACTTTTCTTTTTTTAGACACCTCAAATCCAGATTAAATCAAGGATGCGAAACAATCACACATATACCGAAAAGACTGCCTAGCTGTTCTGATCCTCGTTTCAGAAGGCATTAATTTTTCCAAGATAATATACTTTATCTTAGATTTACGTTTTTAGATTACGTATAATTCATGATTTTATAGCAAATCAGCTCTCTATAATATGTATAAGTCACATACAGACATATATTTATATTGTGTCTCCTCAAATATCATTATTTTAATATATTTTTATCTGTTTCGTTTCGTTAACATGTCATACCAATACGATTTGTTATGAAACGTAGACAGATATCGCGGCAAAAGGCTGAGAAACCAGATGAATTTTATGCCACAAAAAACGATGAACAAACGCCAAAGTTAGACACACGTGTCACGCAAGGAACTGAAAAGCTTGCAGATAATTTATTATCAAATACTACAAAATCGGCGAACAAGATCACCGATTATCCTGTTGATGAGCAATCCATTTTAGAAGCGAAACATTGTTCAAGTAATTATACAAAATTGTTATGTCGTGAAACGATTGCGTATTCAATTAACTTAATTTAGAGTCAATTTTAATTGCAAATTGATTTCAGCCTTGCAGTATGCGACTAACGAGCGATATGACGTTGGAAACAGATTTTCTCAAGAACAGGAAAAAGTATGCAAGGTTTCAGTTTGCGATCGTGCGTTATGATTAGCATTCCATATTAAAAGCAGGCTTTTATCGTATATTTATGTCTCTTAGGAGACTAATAGGCCGCTGTTTTTAATGGTTAATGAGAAGAGGATACACGCGCTACCTGTCAATCCTGTTAACGTAGAAACTGCGTCCGCGCAGTCACTGCAGTGTTACAACGTTCAAATTCCTGTAGTCGCATATCGCGATATACCTTTACAAATATCAAGTGTGCCTACGCAAATGGAAAAAGATGTTCAAATGTCGTCTGTGTGCGAAAATGACAGTAAGAAAGGGCAAGAAATTGTCGAGAATATTTGTACAGGATTGACGAAGAATACCAGTTCGATGTATAGCTTCAGGGAGTCTAAGAATGAAAAATATCCACTTGATAGTAATGAATTTTATTATTTCAATAAAATATAAATAAAATTCCAATATGAGTATTCACGATTAATACGTAAATATAATAATATATATGTTTATAAAGCTTTAATTCGCGAACAATCGCGACGCATTTATAGCAACAAAGTTGACCGCAAACGTTTCGATTTTGAATTCTCAGATCTTTGAGTCTTTCTCAGTGCGGATTATAAATATATTGTGTTTACACGCATCAATAATCGCTGGGACTCATATCAGATATTTTACTTATATTTGATTTAAATCAAATCAAGAATAATTATTCTTGAAGTCACAAAATCATTTTCAATTTAATATTTATATTGCTCATTGACAATACAAGAACGATCGAAATTTTGCTGTTTTTAGATATTGAACGTTATAACGCAAAAAGTAACGATGATATCTCGAAGAACAAAAGTATTTCCAAGAATTGTGGAGAACATCACACTTCCGAGCGGGAAATAGGCGCGAAGAAAAATGTCACATCGTTCAGTCAAAATATTGCAAAGAATATTACGCTCGATAACAATCGTGGAAACTTCGATGTGTTAGAATTAAATAATGCCGATGGCGTCAACAATGGTAAAAGTTTAAATTACTCAAATTTAAATATCGCTGCAAGATCGAAAAATTTCGTTGGTCAAAGCTACGTGATAGACTCTTGTATCGCGAACGGAGAAAAGAACGAGAGAGAGATGTCAAAATCGAGCGAAAGAAAGATGGCAAAAACATCGATGCATTCTTATGTAAATACGGAGACACAAAAGCTGGCGTATCACGTAAAGGGCGATCGAAACAATGCAGATAAGCCTTGGACAAACGTAATAAATGACCAAGTATTAGATAAAAGTTCGGCCTTTAGCCAAGCTGGCGATAAAGAATATGACAAAAGTAACAAGAAGAAAGAGAGTAAGAAGGAAAAGCATGGGGAGAGAGAGCTGCGCATTAA
The DNA here is from genome assembly GCF_001594065.2 of Cyphomyrmex costatus. NCBI lineage: Eukaryota > Metazoa > Arthropoda > Insecta > Hymenoptera > Formicidae > Cyphomyrmex > Cyphomyrmex costatus. The sequence goes on along the minus strand of NW_017280520.1, from coordinate 140,891 downwards.
CGTGAAACGTAAAGCGGCACCGATAAATCTGTCAAGAAAGGCAAAGTCATTCCTTCGGAAGAAATCCCGTTTCGCGATTACAGATTCCGACTGTACTCTGATCCTACCTGGTTATCGCGGCATTAAAGGTAAACGATACAAAAAGAGCCGCCATCGTTCCAAAATAAGTCAATCGTTGCGCGAAAGAAACGGAATAAACAGCACGAATTCTTTATTAGTAAAGTACGACACGTCGAAACAAGATCGAATGAATTCTCGTTCGTTAATGAATCTACGAATGAGAAATTCATTTGAGAAGCCCTTCTCCATTCCCTTGGAGACTCAAGAGCTGTTGAACAAAAATTATTGGGAGTATTTCTGGAAACTCCGGTGTAAAATGGAGCCAGATAATGCGAAAGAAAAAGAAGAATGTTTAAATGAGCATCATCTACCCGAATCTCAAACGTTACGACAATGCTCCGTCCTCTCTTGCATGATCAATACAGCGCTTCAAGATTCGACTCGGGTGACTGATGATGAAAGATTGATGAAGGTTCAACGACAAAGGGTGAAACAAGCGAATAAACGGTTGCTTGGACATCGAGCCGTAGGTACAATGTGTCTTTCGTTCACTCCCTTAACAAAAGCTATACTTAATTCTTTCGATTAATTTAATTCTATAAGTCCATCTCTGTCAATGCAGATAAACATAAACCTCTGTTTAATTTATCTTTTTCTAATTATAAAAATTAGAAAAAGAAAGAGTACAATAAATTAAATCGAGATTAAATTGCATTGATAAAAAAAGGGAGACATTAATTGTATATATAATTTATTCTCTGTTCTTCAACTTGATGTTCATAATATATTCTATTAGCACTGCTGTGTGTCGCGTTCTATGTCGCGGTAATATTTTTGCCTATGATGTACGACTATTTCTTTGAGGAGGAATACAACGATGAGAACACGAATTATCTCGAACTAATGTTCCAATACATCACATCGTTATTTGGAGAAGCTCTCGATGGAGTTACCGATGTCTTGACTACGATTCTATTACGGCCAGTAAGATTTGGTCGAAAGCGGTAATCTTTGACTTTTGATAAATTCTTGATAGATAGTTGGTCATGTCTGTAAAAATCCATATTAAGTGTTTTATAATCTGTGTCGTTTTCAGCGTTTGTAATGTGAGAAATGTTAAATTATTCAAATCCACGTGTCTTTAACGTGTTTCGTCACTCATCCTTGACTGATCGTTTGTACGCACCTTAATTATGTAGAATTGAAATTTGTTTTACAATAGAATAGTAAGTCGTAAGAAATCAATCAATTATATAGTCGATTATTTTTATCATATTCTACTGTGATTGGCCAATTTCTTACGGCTTACGATCCTATTGTAAAATAGGCATGAATCCTACAATATCGTTTTTGCAATATTTTCACGAATTGTGTATACCTTCTATCTTGGCGAATTCTCTATATCTTTATGCAGAATGATATTTCTTACAAATGTATATTGTATACATACAGTTTATATATCATATACATATAATTATATACATATATCGCTATTGCAACCGTAGATTTTTATTTAAATAACGCGAAATAGGAAAACAAAGCAATTTCGACATGTTTTGCAATAAAAACAATAATATAAAATTAATTATAATTTAAAGATCAAGTAAGTTAAAAATAAAAGTAAGAAAAAGGAGCATATACCATACGCTGATTCTAAGTAGCGAAAATATAGTATATTTAATAATACTAAATTACATAATTATAAAACGTTTATAATTAAATACGTTTAATTTAAATACGTTTATAATTATAATATAATTAAATACGTTTATAATAAATACGTTTATAATTTATAAATTAAATACACTATATATTTTCGCTACTTAGAACCAGCGTGTGGTATATGCTCCTTTTTCTTACTTTTAATTATAATTCGAAACGGTTAAAAAAAGATATTATCCCTCGTCTTTGTTTATCTTTATTTCTTAAGTCTTCACGATCATTGTTTCAGCGATCGAGACAAAAAAGTAAAGTCCTAAACACAAAAATGCGAAGTAACAGCGATAGGAATAGTATAATAAGTAATATAATTGTTGTTTCCCTTTGCATAATGTTTATGCAAAAGAAATAAAACCAAAGATACCCACCATCTGATCGCGTATAGACTGTATTATACTTTTTCATCTGCTTCAAGATTATTGCGTATACAAACAAAATGAAAAATCTAAAACGTTAAACTGGGATATAAGACGATAAACATAGAATTCCAATTATTCGGAAATTTATCGCTATTGTCTTATCCCAGTGTCGCTATGTGCATCGTTTATTCTGTTTCTATCGCTATCGCTGTTGCCTCGCATTATGTTTTCTGTTCCTAATCTGTTTATTGGATCTATTGTTATTGTGTAACGCATGGGCGTCGCCATATTGAAAAGTAGACACCAGCACCTCTAAACTTGAAGGATAAAACTATTTGCATATAATACATATATGAATCATTGGTAAGTTATCGTTTGTTGTATCATAATAAGATAATGAATTTTCAACAAACAAGCTTTTATCGATAGTAAAAAAGAAAGGAATGTAGTAATGTGTATGCCCTCCAAGTTGAGAGACGCTAGTGTCTAAGAAGGAAGACTATCTAATTATATATATATATATATATATATATACATATACATACATACATATATATCTTATGACTCCGAGTTCCGAGCATTCCTGAATGATCCCACCCGGCTGTGAGCTCTGTGAGCATCGCTGGTACGCACGTGCACACTGCTGCAGTCTGCACAGCACTTGCGGTGCATACGTCAGCACACGTGCTCTTGTAGTACTCTCTGGCTTTGAGTGTTCTCTTTCGAAGAAGCTTATTTCCTCGCAATTAACGTGACTAAAGAGCAAGGGGACGATAATCTCAAATTATGGCAGATTATGTACTGGGCGATATAAAGGATGTACCACTACCGGACGATGGCTTGTCGGCGGCGCAGTTATTTGCCGCAGGTGATGGCCTTACTTACAACGACTTCATCATATTTCCCGGCTACATCGATTTCACGGCGGACGAGGTCGATCTACTCTCACCTTTAACCAGGAAAGTCACGTTGAAGGCACCTCTCGTGTCTTCGCCGATGGACACCGTTACCGAGTCTGACATGGCTATAGCTATGGCCCTGTCCGGCGGGATCGGCATTATACATCATAATTGTACCACAGAATATCAAGCCAATGAAGTGCACAAGGTAATATATTTTTTCTTCGACGTGATCATTTTGGAGTACTCGTGAAAACGAATTTAACGCGATGTACATGTATTATATAATTTAAATTTCCATAGCAATGTTTAAAGTACAAATGTTTTACCTTATTGTACGTAATTCGTGTAGACTGTATTAAATGTTGGGTGTTATCCTTATTCTATAAATCAGTAATCTGTAATCAGTGAGTCGGAAGCGACTGTCTGAAGGACGGTGAATCAGTAAAGTTGGTCAGTGGCCAACTTCTAATACTACAGACTACCAATTTGTTGTATAATTAGCTTTAAAACTTGTACTACATAAATACACTCTTGTTTACAGGTAAAAAAGTACAAGCATGGCTTTATCAGAGATCCAGTTGTATTGGCACCACATCACACCGTCAACGATGTTTTAAACGTCAAGGCTGAGCATGGTTTTAGCGGAGTGCCGGTGACAGACACGGGTAAAGTCGGTGGTAAACTGCTAGGCATCGTTACCTCGAGAGACATTGACTTCCTTGAACGTTTGCCCGATTATCAACATAAATCACTTAACTCTATAATGACAACTTTGGAAGATCTAATCACCGCACCAGCTGGCGTGACATTGCAAGAGGCAAATGTTATATTGGAAAAGTCCAAAAAAGGGAAGCTCCCCATCGTCAATGAACGGGGCGAACTTGTGTCTCTGATGGCGAGGACCGATTTAAAGAAAAACCGTAGTTATCCAAACGCTAGCAAGGACGAGAATAAGCAGCTGTTGGTAGGAGCCGCAATAGGAACGCGAGATGCGGACAAACACCGATTGGAATTGCTCGTGGCGGCTGGCGTGGACGTAGTGGTGTTGGATTCATCACAGGGCAATTCATTGTATCAGATCGACATGATCAGGTATATCAAGACGCAGTATCCAAATTTACAAGTGATTGCTGGCAATGTCGTGACTACGAGGCAAGCCAAGAATCTTATAGAGGCAGGAGCTGATGCGTTACGCGTTGGAATGGGCTCTGGATCTATTTGCATAACGCAAGAGGTAATGGCTGTAGGACGGCCACAAGCGACAGCCGTCTACAAGGTTTCCGAGTACGCTAGAAAATTTGGAATACCCGTCATCGCGGATGGTGGTATTCAGTCTATCGGCCACATTATCAAAGGTCTTAGCTTAGGCGCTAGTACAGTTATGATGGGTTCTCTCTTAGCCGGAACATCCGAGGCTCCGGGCGAGTATTTCTTCAGCGACGGAGTTCGTCTGAAAAAGTACAGAGGGATGGGCTCGTTGGAAGCAATGAACAGAAAGGACGCCAAAGGTTCGGCGATGGATAGGTATTTTCACAATGAAATGGACAAACTGAAAGTAGCTCAAGGTGTCAGCGGATCGATAGTGGATAAAGGCTCGGTCCTTAAATTTCTGCCTTATTTGACTTGTGGTATCAAGCACAGTTGTCAAGATATCGGAGCAAGGTCGCTCACCTTTTTGCGATCTATGATGTACAGCGGGGAATTAAAATTTGAAAGAAGGACGCATTCGGCTCAACAGGAGGGCAATGTACACAGCTTATTCTCCTATGAGAAAAGGCTCTATTAGTTGTGAAAAGTAAGAACTCGTAAAGCACGCGTCACGCGCGTGCAGGAAAAGTACCTGCATTTAATTAAAAACCAATTATCTTACAAGACTAGTTATTTTACAAGACCTGCGAGAAATTTCTTTTATCTATCGCAAATACGCGAGATATATTGTTAATCGGGTTATGACTCGGGCTCGACCAAATATAACTCTTTTATGTTAGAACTGTTCTTGGAGTAGGAAAACGACATTATCATCATTTATTACATCAGTCTCGTATGTGTACTTGTTATTTAATGAATATCTATCATATGGTACTGAGTAAATTTTATCTACATTTTATATTCACAGCAACGAGCATATGAAAATCGAGATGATGACTTTTTGTATCATATAATGCATTTACATCTATGTATCTATTGATACACAGCTGACAATGCGATTATTTTACTTCATCAAGTAATTGGTTTAACAATGAAAAATGATTTAACCTTATACCTTTAAAATCATATATTAACGTAAATAAATACTAAAATGTGAAGGGGATCACTGTATTGAACAGACAAAATATTTCGTTGTTCGTAAATTTCTTTCAACTTAGTTTTCAATTGATACTTTATCCCCAAGTTAATCTTTATGAATTTCTTTAATATTACAATTTTCCAAAATAGAAATTTGAAAATGTTTAGTATGACGATCTAATAGTAAACCCTGAAGAGAATCTCTTGCAGTATCAACTTGCAGCTGCTATATTTTATACAGTATTCCATTAATAAACTGTATATCTCAAATAAAAAAGCCAATTGAGAGATGTAATAACACGAGTAATATACGCTTCATTACTATATCCTAGATTATTTCCTCTAACAAATTCACTCTAAGGCTGGAATTAATAGTCGTATTTGTTTTATTATGTAAGCACAATCAACAGGAAATAGAGTCTCTTACTCATAAACTCTCGGTTGAAACTTTGGTGCTTATAATTCAGTATGAATTTATATACTACGTATCGAATTTTGTCAAACTGTGCACCAAATGCTTTATAGGTTTTGAGGGCCTATTTTTTAACTTTTAATGCAAGTTTCGTTATTGTTATAAAAACTTTTTTATAACATAGTAGAAAAGCTACAACGCTGGGAATCGATGAGTATCTTGAGGTAAAAATTACAAAAGTGAGCAAATTCTCTGAATGACCAATAATTCACTATGTGTTCAAATATTAACAAGCTGTAGATAAGATACATGAGTAAAACGAGTATCGTAAACTGCGATGTAAACTGTTTACTAATTTCAAAATTTTGTAATAGATTAGTTTAATTCTTCGAATTAATTATTCGAACAAATGAAGGCGAAAACATTGTGAGATGGAATATGGTGCACCGCTGTCCAATGTAATCATTAAACTTACATTTCACATCTTTTATCCATGGTATACAATTGAAAATCGAAACATTCGTATTCGGCTTTTAAAGAATTGATATACATGTCGACTGATCTCATTCAATTAAACGACGCATTACGCTACGTCGTATTTTTATTAAAAATGTTACAATTTCCGACTTTGTCTTTAAAATGTCTTTAAAAATTGTATATACATATATCTATGCTAGAGTACATTATTGGAGAAATTTGAGCAGCGGGATAATTATTTGTAAAGAGACAAAGAACATATACATATTTCAAAGAGAAAACACGTTTGTAAGAAAGCAACATCTTTAAAGCAAAAGAAAAAAAATTATTAAAAAGATCAAACGAAAGGGCAGTTGCAATGTTAAATTAATGATGTGATGTGATATAACAATAAATAATAATGTTGCGTAAATATATCTTAGAGTATAGTATAATGCGATCTATTAAAAGAATTTCGAGTAAATAGTAATTCATCGTTCCTGTAATGTTATAACCAGACTTGAAATTGAATTTGTGCGTTAAAGTCGCACACCAATCGAAACGTATTTTTCGGTACTTTTCGATCATGTTCATTATAGAAATCATGGTGAAATCTGATTCCACCACGATAGAGACATTTGCTAACGTTCGGATGTTGTAAATTGTTCGCGTAATCTTGTATTCAAAATTAAAAAAAAAAACATTTCACATTTTCTCTCTCTATTGAAACCCAAGACTGGCTATAACTATGTCTATTGTATATTTGGTGTAAATATTATGTTCTAAAATTAAATTTAAAGTTGTATACATATTATATAAAAATTATGTGATAATAAAATATAATCCTTAACGATTTCATTTATGGTATATCTACTATATCCATTCATATTTGAGCGATAATAAAAAAAAAATAATTCCCAAGACAAGTGAATCTCGACAAACAAAATTTATAATTCGGGTGCATAAAAAACAGTGTTCGATATTGAAGAAACATGTAATTGACATGAATTGACACAATCGTGCCTCGTACATACAACTTTTTAGGCTAATGTATCAAGTTCCGATTTACTGAAATAGCGGCGCAATATATAAAGAAATATTCACACTTATATTATTTCGTGACATGGCACGCGATAACCAAACAAATACACTCGAATTGCACATAAAAGGTAAGAATAGAAAATATTCTATGGAAAAACAATAGTACATATAATCTTAATATTTTTAATATGTTATATTTTTAGTAAATGAGCAAAATTTATCAGCAATTTCGGAAAAGTCTAATACCGGCACATTACGGTATACAATTATACATACTATTATATTATTAAGTAAATAAGATATCGTTCAATCTTTTTTGTGTGTTACCATCATATGTATCCTTAATATTAGGATTCCTTCCGATCCATCTTGGCCTAAAATACCTCCACGTCATCCAAGTAACAATATCGATGACATTATTGAACCTCCATGTGTGATCACTTTGACAGAAAGTCCTAGAAAAGGTCGTAATATAGTCCAAACTGTTGCAAGTCGGTAAGTTTCAAGCATTTCAGATATCGCTTGCTAAATAATTACATGACAAATTGCTGTATGTAAATTATATAACTTTGGTGTCACAATGAGGATAAGAGTATCGCTGCATTTCCTATATTTTTCCTTTCTTACTTTTCTTTTTTTAGACACCTCAAATCCAGATTAAATCAAGGATGCGAAACAATCACACATATACCGAAAAGACTGCCTAGCTGTTCTGATCCTCGTTTCAGAAGGCATTAATTTTTCCAAGATAATATACTTTATCTTAGATTTACGTTTTTAGATTACGTATAATTCATGATTTTATAGCAAATCAGCTCTCTATAATATGTATAAGTCACATACAGACATATATTTATATTGTGTCTCCTCAAATATCATTATTTTAATATATTTTTATCTGTTTCGTTTCGTTAACATGTCATACCAATACGATTTGTTATGAAACGTAGACAGATATCGCGGCAAAAGGCTGAGAAACCAGATGAATTTTATGCCACAAAAAACGATGAACAAACGCCAAAGTTAGACACACGTGTCACGCAAGGAACTGAAAAGCTTGCAGATAATTTATTATCAAATACTACAAAATCGGCGAACAAGATCACCGATTATCCTGTTGATGAGCAATCCATTTTAGAAGCGAAACATTGTTCAAGTAATTATACAAAATTGTTATGTCGTGAAACGATTGCGTATTCAATTAACTTAATTTAGAGTCAATTTTAATTGCAAATTGATTTCAGCCTTGCAGTATGCGACTAACGAGCGATATGACGTTGGAAACAGATTTTCTCAAGAACAGGAAAAAGTATGCAAGGTTTCAGTTTGCGATCGTGCGTTATGATTAGCATTCCATATTAAAAGCAGGCTTTTATCGTATATTTATGTCTCTTAGGAGACTAATAGGCCGCTGTTTTTAATGGTTAATGAGAAGAGGATACACGCGCTACCTGTCAATCCTGTTAACGTAGAAACTGCGTCCGCGCAGTCACTGCAGTGTTACAACGTTCAAATTCCTGTAGTCGCATATCGCGATATACCTTTACAAATATCAAGTGTGCCTACGCAAATGGAAAAAGATGTTCAAATGTCGTCTGTGTGCGAAAATGACAGTAAGAAAGGGCAAGAAATTGTCGAGAATATTTGTACAGGATTGACGAAGAATACCAGTTCGATGTATAGCTTCAGGGAGTCTAAGAATGAAAAATATCCACTTGATAGTAATGAATTTTATTATTTCAATAAAATATAAATAAAATTCCAATATGAGTATTCACGATTAATACGTAAATATAATAATATATATGTTTATAAAGCTTTAATTCGCGAACAATCGCGACGCATTTATAGCAACAAAGTTGACCGCAAACGTTTCGATTTTGAATTCTCAGATCTTTGAGTCTTTCTCAGTGCGGATTATAAATATATTGTGTTTACACGCATCAATAATCGCTGGGACTCATATCAGATATTTTACTTATATTTGATTTAAATCAAATCAAGAATAATTATTCTTGAAGTCACAAAATCATTTTCAATTTAATATTTATATTGCTCATTGACAATACAAGAACGATCGAAATTTTGCTGTTTTTAGATATTGAACGTTATAACGCAAAAAGTAACGATGATATCTCGAAGAACAAAAGTATTTCCAAGAATTGTGGAGAACATCACACTTCCGAGCGGGAAATAGGCGCGAAGAAAAATGTCACATCGTTCAGTCAAAATATTGCAAAGAATATTACGCTCGATAACAATCGTGGAAACTTCGATGTGTTAGAATTAAATAATGCCGATGGCGTCAACAATGGTAAAAGTTTAAATTACTCAAATTTAAATATCGCTGCAAGATCGAAAAATTTCGTTGGTCAAAGCTACGTGATAGACTCTTGTATCGCGAACGGAGAAAAGAACGAGAGAGAGATGTCAAAATCGAGCGAAAGAAAGATGGCAAAAACATCGATGCATTCTTATGTAAATACGGAGACACAAAAGCTGGCGTATCACGTAAAGGGCGATCGAAACAATGCAGATAAGCCTTGGACAAACGTAATAAATGACCAAGTATTAGATAAAAGTTCGGCCTTTAGCCAAGCTGGCGATAAAGAATATGACAAAAGTAACAAGAAGAAAGAGAGTAAGAAGGAAAAGCATGGGGAGAGAGAGCTGCGCATTAACGTGAAACGTAAAGCGGCACCGATAAATCTGTCAAGAAAGGCAAAGTCATTCCTTCGGAAGAAATCCCGTTTCGCGATTACAGATTCCGACTGTACTCTGATCCTACCTGGTTATCGCGGCATTAAAGGTAAACGATACAAAAAGAGCCGCCATCGTTCCAAAATAAGTCAATCGTTGCGCGAAAGAAACGGAATAAACAGCACGAATTCTTTATTAGTAAAGTACGACACGTCGAAACAAGATCGAATGAATTCTCGTTCGTTAATGAATCTACGAATGAGAAATTCATTTGAGAAGCCCTTCTCCATTCCCTTGGAGACTCAAGAGCTGTTGAACAAAAATTATTGGGAGTATTTCTGGAAACTCCGGTGTAAAATGGAGCCAGATAATGCGAAAGAAAAAGAAGAATGTTTAAATGAGCATCATCTACCCGAATCTCAAACGTTACGACAATGCTCCGTCCTCTCTTGCATGATCAATACAGCGCTTCAAGATTCGACTCGGGTGACTGATGATGAAAGATTGATGAAGGTTCAACGACAAAGGGTGAAACAAGCGAATAAACGGTTGCTTGGACATCGAGCCGTAGGTACAATGTGTCTTTCGTTCACTCCCTTAACAAAAGCTATACTTAATTCTTTCGATTAATTTAATTCTATAAGTCCATCTCTGTCAATGCAGATAAACATAAACCTCTGTTTAATTTATCTTTTTCTAATTATAAAAATTAGAAAAAGAAAGAGTACAATAAATTAAATCGAGATTAAATTGCATTGATAAAAAAAGGGAGACATTAATTGTATATATAATTTATTCTCTGTTCTTCAACTTGATGTTCATAATATATTCTATTAGCACTGCTGTGTGTCGCGTTCTATGTCGCGGTAATATTTTTGCCTATGATGTACGACTATTTCTTTGAGGAGGAATACAACGATGAGAACACGAATTATCTCGAACTAATGTTCCAATACATCACATCGTTATTTGGAGAAGCTCTCGATGGAGTTACCGATGTCTTGACTACGATTCTATTACGGCCAGTAAGATTTGGTCGAAAGCGGTAATCTTTGACTTTTGATAAATTCTTGATAGATAGTTGGTCATGTCTGTAAAAATCCATATTAAGTGTTTTATAATCTGTGTCGTTTTCAGCGTTTGTAATGTGAGAAATGTTAAATTATTCAAATCCACGTGTCTTTAACGTGTTTCGTCACTCATCCTTGACTGATCGTTTGTACGCACCTTAATTATGTAGAATTGAAATTTGTTTTACAATAGAATAGTAAGTCGTAAGAAATCAATCAATTATATAGTCGATTATTTTTATCATATTCTACTGTGATTGGCCAATTTCTTACGGCTTACGATCCTATTGTAAAATAGGCATGAATCCTACAATATCGTTTTTGCAATATTTTCACGAATTGTGTATACCTTCTATCTTGGCGAATTCTCTATATCTTTATGCAGAATGATATTTCTTACAAATGTATATTGTATACATACAGTTTATATATCATATACATATAATTATATACATATATCGCTATTGCAACCGTAGATTTTTATTTAAATAACGCGAAATAGGAAAACAAAGCAATTTCGACATGTTTTGCAATAAAAACAATAATATAAAATTAATTATAATTTAAAGATCAAGTAAGTTAAAAATAAAAGTAAGAAAAAGGAGCATATACCATACGCTGATTCTAAGTAGCGAAAATATAGTATATTTAATAATACTAAATTACATAATTATAAAACGTTTATAATTAAATACGTTTAATTTAAATACGTTTATAATTATAATATAATTAAATACGTTTATAATAAATACGTTTATAATTTATAAATTAAATACACTATATATTTTCGCTACTTAGAACCAGCGTGTGGTATATGCTCCTTTTTCTTACTTTTAATTATAATTCGAAACGGTTAAAAAAAGATATTATCCCTCGTCTTTGTTTATCTTTATTTCTTAAGTCTTCACGATCATTGTTTCAGCGATCGAGACAAAAAAGTAAAGTCCTAAACACAAAAATGCGAAGTAACAGCGATAGGAATAGTATAATAAGTAATATAATTGTTGTTTCCCTTTGCATAATGTTTATGCAAAAGAAATAAAACCAAAGATACCCACCATCTGATCGCGTATAGACTGTATTATACTTTTTCATCTGCTTCAAGATTATTGCGTATACAAACAAAATGAAAAATCTAAAACGTTAAACTGGGATATAAGACGATAAACATAGAATTCCAATTATTCGGAAATTTATCGCTATTGTCTTATCCCAGTGTCGCTATGTGCATCGTTTATTCTGTTTCTATCGCTATCGCTGTTGCCTCGCATTATGTTTTCTGTTCCTAATCTGTTTATTGGATCTATTGTTATTGTGTAACGCATGGGCGTCGCCATATTGAAAAGTAGACACCAGCACCTCTAAACTTGAAGGATAAAACTATTTGCATATAATACATATATGAATCATTGGTAAGTTATCGTTTGTTGTATCATAATAAGATAATGAATTTTCAACAAACAAGCTTTTATCGATAGTAAAAAAGAAAGGAATGTAGTAATGTGTATGCCCTCCAAGTTGAGAGACGCTAGTGTCTAAGAAGGAAGACTATCTAATTATATATATATATATATATATATATACATATACATACATACATATATATCTTATGACTCCGAGTTCCGAGCATTCCTGAATGATCCCACCCGGCTGTGAGCTCTGTGAGCATCGCTGGTACGCACGTGCACACTGCTGCAGTCTGCACAGCACTTGCGGTGCATACGTCAGCACACGTGCTCTTGTAGTACTCTCTGGCTTTGAGTGTTCTCTTTCGAAGAAGCTTATTTCCTCGCAATTAACGTGACTAAAGAGCAAGGGGACGATAATCTCAAATTATGGCAGATTATGTACTGGGCGATATAAAGGATGTACCACTACCGGACGATGGCTTGTCGGCGGCGCAGTTATTTGCCGCAGGTGATGGCCTTACTTACAACGACTTCATCATATTTCCCGGCTACATCGATTTCACGGCGGACGAGGTCGATCTACTCTCACCTTTAACCAGGAAAGTCACGTTGAAGGCACCTCTCGTGTCTTCGCCGATGGACACCGTTACCGAGTCTGACATGGCTATAGCTATGGCCCTGTCCGGCGGGATCGGCATTATACATCATAATTGTACCACAGAATATCAAGCCAATGAAGTGCACAAGGTAATATATTTTTTCTTCGACGTGATCATTTTGGAGTACTCGTGAAAACGAATTTAACGCGATGTACATGTATTATATAATTTAAATTTCCATAGCAATGTTTAAAGTACAAATGTTTTACCTTATTGTACGTAATTCGTGTAGACTGTATTAAATGTTGGGTGTTATCCTTATTCTATAAATCAGTAATCTGTAATCAGTGAGTCGGAAGCGACTGTCTGAAGGACGGTGAATCAGTAAAGTTGGTCAGTGGCCAACTTCTAATACTACAGACTACCAATTTGTTGTATAATTAGCTTTAAAACTTGTACTACATAAATACACTCTTGTTTACAGGTAAAAAAGTACAAGCATGGCTTTATCAGAGATCCAGTTGTATTGGCACCACATCACACCGTCAACGATGTTTTAAACGTCAAGGCTGAGCATGGTTTTAGCGGAGTGCCGGTGACAGACACGGGTAAAGTCGGTGGTAAACTGCTAGGCATCGTTACCTCGAGAGACATTGACTTCCTTGAACGTTTGCCCGATTATCAACATAAATCACTTAACTCTATAATGACAACTTTGGAAGATCTAATCACCGCACCAGCTGGCGTGACATTGCAAGAGGCAAATGTTATATTGGAAAAGTCCAAAAAAGGGAAGCTCCCCATCGTCAATGAACGGGGCGAACTTGTGTCTCTGATGGCGAGGACCGATTTAAAGAAAAACCGTAGTTATCCAAACGCTAGCAAGGACGAGAATAAGCAGCTGTTGGTAGGAGCCGCAATAGGAACGCGAGATGCGGACAAACACCGATTGGAATTGCTCGTGGCGGCTGGCGTGGACGTAGTGGTGTTGGATTCATCACAGGGCAATTCATTGTATCAGATCGACATGATCAGGTATATCAAGACGCAGTATCCAAATTTACAAGTGATTGCTGGCAATGTCGTGACTACGAGGCAAGCCAAGAATCTTATAGAGGCAGGAGCTGATGCGTTACGCGTTGGAATGGGCTCTGGATCTATTTGCATAACGCAAGAGGTAATGGCTGTAGGACGGCCACAAGCGACAGCCGTCTACAAGGTTTCCGAGTACGCTAGAAAATTTGGAATACCCGTCATCGCGGATGGTGGTATTCAGTCTATCGGCCACATTATCAAAGGTCTTAGCTTAGGCGCTAGTACAGTTATGATGGGTTCTCTCTTAGCCGGAACATCCGAGGCTCCGGGCGAGTATTTCTTCAGCGACGGAGTTCGTCTGAAAAAGTACAGAGGGATGGGCTCGTTGGAAGCAATGAACAGAAAGGACGCCAAAGGTTCGGCGATGGATAGGTATTTTCACAATGAAATGGACAAACTGAAAGTAGCTCAAGGTGTCAGCGGATCGATAGTGGATAAAGGCTCGGTCCTTAAATTTCTGCCTTATTTGACTTGTGGTATCAAGCACAGTTGTCAAGATATCGGAGCAAGGTCGCTCACCTCTTTGCGATCTATGATGTACAGCGGGGAATTAAAATTTGAAAGAAGGACGCATTCGGCTCAACAGGAGGGCAATGTACACAGCTTATTCTCCTATGAGAAAAGGCTCTATTAGTTGTGAAAAGTAAGAACTCGTAAAGCACGCGTCACGCGCGTGCAGGAAAAGTACCTGCATTTAATTAAAAACCAATTATCTTACAAGACTAGTTATTTTACAAGACCTGCGAGAAATTTCTTTTATCTATCGCAAATACGCGAGATATATTGTTAATCGGGTTATGACTCGGGCTCGACCAAATATAACTCTTTTATGTTAGAACTGTTCTTGGAGTAGGAAAACGACATTATCATCATTTATTACATCAGTCTCGTATGTGTACTTGTTATTTAATGAATATCTATCATATGGTACTGAGTAAATTTTATCTACATTTTATATTCACAGCAACGAGCATATGAAAATCGAGATGATGACTTTTTGTATCATATAATGCATTTACATCTATGTATCTATTGATACACAGCTGACAATGCGATTATTTTACTTCATCAAGTAATTGGTTTAACAATGAAAAATGATTTAACCTTATACCTTTAAAATCATATATTAACGTAAATAAATACTAAAATGTGAAGGGGATCACTGTATTGAACAGACAAAATATTTCGTTGTTCGTAAATTTCTTTCAACTTAGTTTTCAATTGATACTTTATCCCCAAGTTAATCTTTATGAATTTCTTTAATATTACAATTTTCCAAAATAGAAATTTGAAAATGTTTAGTATGACGATCTAATAGTAAACCCTGAAGAGAATCTCTTGCAGTATCAACTTGCAGCTGCTATATTTTATACAGTATTCCATTAATAAACTGTATATCTCAAATAAAAAAGCCAATTGAGAGATGTAATAACACGAGTAATATACGCTTCATTACTATATCCTAGATTATTTCCTCTAACAAATTCACTCTAAGGCTGGAATTAATAGTCGTATTTGTTTTATTATGTAAGCACAATCAACAGGAAATAGAGTCTCTTACTCATAAACTCTCGGTTGAAACTTTGGTGCTTATAATTCAGTATGAATTTATATACTACGTATCGAATTTTGTCAAACTGTGCACCAAATGCTTTATAGGTTTTGAGGGCCTATTTTTTAACTTTTAATGCAAGTTTCGTTATTGTTATAAAAACTTTTTTATAACATAGTAGAAAAGCTACAACGCTGGGAATCGATGAGTATCTTGAGGTAAAAATTACAAAAGTGAGCAAATTCTCTGAATGACCAATAAAATTTATAAATTTTAAATTATATTTAATTATAAATATTTTAATTATATATTTATTATATTTAATTATAAATATTAAAAAAATGAATCTGCTTATTTTATAGTAAATTTTGTCTCGTTTTAAAATACGGACGATCGCCTGGGGTGGGTTTTTTTAATTCATCGATTGATCAATTGCATTGTGCGCAAATGTAATTTTGTTCCGCTTCATTTGCGCATAATACAATTATTCATGCAATCGATGAATTAAAAAACTCGCTCATGCTATATACATAGACAGTACTGGTATTACGGTAGTACTATCACAAATTAAATTACCTAGCAATTTAATAATTTGATGCTTATAAGCATCTTAGAACGTGTTTAACACCGTCTTAAATACAATTTTAAGACGTTATAAACTAATTATAATCAACCTGAAAGACGACCTTGAAATAAAAACAGATATTATATACCGGTGTAAAGCAGTTTTTTTATAATTCTGTTGTACCACGTGTTGCTTTTGACTGCCGTACGAGTTTAACCTTTGATGACTCTGGTAATGCTAGGTTGAGGTTTCTCTCTGGTATCGATCATGAAACTTTTACCCTAGGATGGAAAGTAGAAAGTAAAAATTTTTACACTGAAAACCCAGATAAAACTTTTATCTACTTTTCATCCAAGGGGTTAAAGTTTTATGATCGATATACCTTGATCTTTTTTCGTGTACCAAATCTCATAAGGTAATGTCCACGTTTTGTGGTTCTCTTCTATACTATTATGTGGATTAGACAAAGATGAACTTTGATGATTCGTCCTTGTCTATTCCACGTAATAGTATAGAAAAGAACCACAAAAATGAGGATATTATCCTACGATGATCTCTCTGGTTGAAGTTGAACCTGACACATGAGTGCTCTTTTTACTTAACTAGTGCACAGAGTGCAATAAGTTGAAGTGAAACAGATACACGTTTGTTTCATTTCAACTTATTGCACTGTATGCATCAGTTCAGACAGTGCAGGCAAAAAGAACAAGTCTATGGTGGAAGGACCATGTGTACTTGAAGTTTGCACATGGATGCACAACACGTGGAAATGCGGAATAACACCGATTTTTAATTCATCGATTAATAATTTCATTGATTTTTGGAGGTGATTGTGATAGATTGCATCTTTAGTTAACACACCACATTTTTGTTATTTTTAATAGCTTTTTTCATTAATTCTCTTGCATTTTGAAATTGTATGTATTTGACTCATATGTGAAATGTGTGTGTGTGTGTGTGTGTGTGTGTGTGTGTGTGTGTGTGTGTGTGTGTGTGTGTGTGTGTGTGTGTGTGTGTGTGTGTGTGTGTGTGTGTGTGTGTGTGTGTGTGTGCGTGTGTAGAGAAAGACCGTATGCTTGAGAGAAGAGTGAGAGATCTCGAATTTATACAAAAAGGAAGTCTCCGTTCTACATCAGAAATAAAGTAAAAAAGATTTATACAATAAATAAATTTAATATAAATATAATAAGGGCCAAGAGCCAATAATGTAAAAACGTTTTAATTTTAATAATCATAATATAAAAATTACATAAACAAAACATACGTTTCGACTCCGATCAGGTCATTCAAACAATTGAAAATGACCTGATCGGAGTCGAAACGTTTTTATGTATTATTGGCTGTTGGCCCTTATTATATATTTATATTGTTTTATACTTATAGAATACCTTATAATTATATTGTTCGTAAATAAATTTGTTGTCAGAAATTATTCCTGTTCTTACAGATCAAAATGTCAGAAATTGTTAACAAACATATGGAAAATACAAATTTGCAAGAGTCGAGTGAAGCTGAGAGCATCGAAAAGTGCAAAAATTGTGGGAAAGCATGCGATCCTTATAATAATCCATCGTTATGTTGTAGCGGTGGATGCGACAGAAGAATACATACAACATGCTTAAAGAGAGGCAACGTACCAGTTTCTTTTATAGGAGATGTTTTCTTCGAACTCAATTGTGCCTCTTGCAACCCATTAGGTGAAGAATCAGTTGTACGAGATAGAATGCCATGGCTCAATGTCATTGTTTTGACACTTTATAATCTACGTGAAAAATCGAGTGGTATCAGCAGAAGAGGATACTTTCATTGGAAGTCTGATATCACTGCTTTTGTAGACAGAAATTGGGATTTTTTATTTAAGAAGACTGTGTAGGTACTTTATTTTGTACTATTACAGTTTCCATTATCACATAAGATCTAAAATTTACGATGTAAATTTGGTTTTTATTTAGAAAAAGGAAGAAAAATTGGATTGGTACCATATCTGGTACACTGTCCCATTATAGCGGCATCTTTTTCAAATCTGGTACCAATGAATTAGGAGAGTCTGGATGGTGGAAACTATTGGGCAATGAACCTCCTGAAATTTTAATAACCAAAAGTAACACAATTATAAATAAATACTAATAAACAAAGTTCTCGATGTCAAAACAATAAAAAGGATAAAGTAACGGGCAATTCGAATCATCTATAAATATAAATAAGAAGTTATTATATATAAAAAATTAGAAATATAATTAAGACAAATTCAAACTGCATACATATGTTAGCAATATTTGTGAAATAAATTGTTTTCACAAATATTGCTAACATATGTATGCAGTTTGAATTTGTCTTAATTATATT